>NW_009915682.1:0-14411 GCF_000696875.1 Nestor notabilis | reverse complement strand
ACTATTCTATGATTCTATGATTCTATTTTGAGGTTCTCTAACTGATACAGATACAGCAATAACTGCAGTAAAGGAATCACTCAGGAGAAGTTTGTGGTTTAGGGTGACATGAGATTCAGGTTTATTTTGAAAGTGATTTTTCCACCCACTTCCATGTATTTCAGAGTAGCTGACTATATCTCCAGTATGCTTTAATGCGCAGGTTTAGTCATCATAATGTGCAAGTGAATGTCAAGAAACCCTTGTTCTTTCTGCTAGATTTCACTAATGTAGAAACAATCAATCAGTACCACTCACTTAATTCCTAGTCTAACAGTCTGTTTACAGTCGAGCATTTGTGATGTTGCCTGTCAGTTCCCATTACCTTTTGATCAGTAGCTTCTCAGGAATTGCACTGCCAGAAGCAGTTGACTTTGACAACAGAAGTGCATTTAATAGAGCACTCTCATATGTAAGTTGGCCATTTCACAGTAGACACAATAAATTATGTTAATTTTTAGAGACAATTAAAACTGTGCAATCTCTAGGGTTCTGTGCCTTAAACTTGATTTGAGCAAAGATAATGAGCTTTTTAGTATCAAGTAAACCTCAAATGTTTTCAAATGTTTTCTGAGAGAAAAAGTAGTCTTGTGGTTTAAAAGTATTACCTAAACCCTTTTAAACTGTCTTTAAATCCAAATTGCCCAAACATTTAAATAAAAATATTTTATAATCTGTTTTTTTCTTTCTAACAAGATGTCTACACTATTTGTTGAGCAAGGAGAGATGCTTTATTTGCAGAAATTTCATGTCTATTCATAACTGTCTTCTCTAAAATAATAGTTTATCCTCTCAAGTTCCTCTCAAAATCATGCTCCTCTTTACATAAATATTTTAACTTCCTGAAAGTTCTCATAATGTGAGTAAAACAAAAATATATGGTTTTCCAAAATACTAATATTTTAAAAATATCAGAGCTACACAATGAGAGTGGGGTCTAGGCAGAATCTGTAACTGGTCATTGAGTTAATGGGGTAATTCCTTCATAAATGCTGCAGGTGTTTTTAGCTGGTTTTATTAATAATTATTTATACCTTCATCCCCTGTCATTTTCAAAATGTGATGCAGTAGTACAAGTTAAAAGACAAGTGTTTCTTAAAAGTTTTGTGAAAAAATGAGTGAGAGAAGATGAGTAATGTTGGAAAAGGCCCAGCTTGCACCTGAAAGAAAGAAAGATTCTTGATCTAGTTAGTTATTAGATGTGGAAGCCATTGAAAACCAGAATCACAGTTGTTCTTATACATGGAATGACTTGTTTAATTTTCCAAAGATATTTTCCAGACAGTTTACTTTTTGTTAAAACTTTTACCTAAATTTTTATCTTCTTCTACAAGGCATCTACTTTTACTTTCTTGATTCCAAATATATTCCAGGTAGGAAATAAAAGCTGAGAATTGCTACCCTTGTTCAAAAAAAAAATTAACTCAGAAACAACTTTTCTGAAAATTTCTCTTAGCTTGTGGTGTGCACATACTGCAGAATGGAGGACACCCTGCAGTTATATGGAAGACATTATCCTAATAGCACACAGTATAAGATGAAAGTCTGTCAAATACAAGAAATCCAACAGGAAAGCATTAGATCCCTAAAGGCAAAAAGAAATAATCAATTTATCAGAGCTAAAGCAGACACAATTAAAGCAGTAAATACAGAGGAGTTTTTGTGATACCTCATATGTTGGTGACCATGAGTGAGATGTAACTCTCTTTATTTTTATCAACAACTGCCTCTGATCCTGCATACATTTTTTCAGTTTTATTTCAGTGAAAATCAGATTTATCAAGTGAATGAGCAAGGATTCTCAGTGAATGGTTTCATTCTATTCAAGGATTAAATAATTTTTGGTACCTGGTGCAGAAACACAAAGAATAATGAGAAGGAAAAGTAGGTAGATAGGTCATCTTTTTCATTTTCCATTTCCTTAACATATAAAATGAGGGAGAGGTCTTGCAGACCAGTATAGATGACAGTGTCTTCTACACTGAAAAACTCTTCTTGCATGCCTGAATAGTTTTAAAACTAAAAAGCAATATTTTCTATCCTTCTAACAAAGGTAGGATGCAGCTTAGTATCTACAGAAAGAATGGCATGTGAGGGACAGGACACTTTTGAAATGGGAAAAAAAAATAACCAACAAACCTTACACAACACCAAAAAAAACCAAACCCTCTGCCCCAAAAAGCCAAACAAACAAACAAACAAAAGAAAAAAGAAAACCAAAACTTGTGTCTGGAATTGTTAAATACCTCCTTAAAAAAAAAGCTTTACATATACTCAGGATAAAATATGAAAATTCATGCTGCTTAAACTCTATTTTGCTTCTTGCCAAACTCACTCAGATGAAGTGTAATGTACTTCTTGGGCTGTCTTTCAAAAAACCTGGGGCAACCAAAACAGAAGCACTTAGAATAACAATTTATTTGCAAACTGGTTTTGAATGTAACAACTGAAAGTGAGCACATTTGTGATTTTACAGTTCCCCCTTCCACTTCACACACACTCCTCCCACATCCCCCCAGGAAAGCATTTAATACAAAATCAAGTGTTACTGTAAGGAACAAAACCACTGGTCACATATAAATCACTTGATAAAGGGATCACTTAAATTATACCTGCTTACTGTGTTAATCTCTGATAAATCACAAACTGGTAGCCGCTGGATTTCTAATAAACTGGACTCTACTCCATTAATATTCTAGATAATTATCCCCCCCCCGAAAATGTGAATGCATATTTGCCTTTTAAGATATTCCCAAAGGTTTGCCAGCACTGCTACAACAAATGATATTTAAATTATTTGAAAACCCATTCAATTCTAATAAATAATTTTATTTCACCAAAAGTTCTGATGTCTTCTAGACAAATGAAATGTACTCAGGTGCTTCTGTTCCTCAGTACAGCAAAGAAAATGGTTATTTTACTTACTTCCTGCTTTCATTTTTCAAAGTAAAATATCAGGTTTCATATGTAGATAAATATATATTAGCCTATTAGTTTTACTTAAAAAAAAAATGAAATTATGATGGAAAAGATTGTTTAACCATGCTTTTAATTTAGATGAAACTAGATTTCAAACATATATAGACATAAATTATGTACTATCAGTAATAATTGGTAAAACTTAAAATCACTCGAGAAAAACAGGTACATGGACAATGGGAAAAATGAAACATTGTTTTAATTAAGGTAATCATGACAAACCTTTTTTATACTGTTTTTTGATATTTTTTTAAGAAAGGAAATACGATAAATTTTCTGTTGCAGAGAAAAATTATTTAAGTAATTTAACATGCATAGAAACTTAGGGAGATACAAAACGTTAAAATAGGAATTGTTGTGATTTAGATACTCCCAGGGAACCTTGACTTCGTGGGACTTCGTGGGATAATATATGAACTTTAGTATTTTTTTCTTTTTTTAATTTGAAAAGTTTTGGTATTTATGTCAACAATCTGATCAGAGGTAACAGTAAACTTTTAAGTGGGTTGTCTACATCAGTGACACAGTGGCACAGTATCTATTACAGTGCCTAAACCAAAGAAATAGCTTTTTTTAGAGAAAAATCCTATTTTATTTTTTTTTAAAGAAATACAAATGCAGCAAATCCTGGATATCCTTTAAGACTAACAAGTAGAATATATTTTATATGTATGTTATAACTGTGTAAAGTTCTAAAGCCTGGGATTAGCTCTATAAACACTGATAAGGGAGCAGTTTACTCTCCTAAGTTTCAGTCTCCCAGTTAAAGTGCTTAGTTAGAAGGGAAGTCCCTCAGGCAATTCTCAGCAGAAAGACAGACTAGTTTGAGAAGAAATCTGATTTGAGTACCATGACTAACCCTCCCTCTATAAAACTATATGCTTTAGGTTTAATAATACGTAAAAACTCTCCTGTTACTAAGCCAGTAGGCAAGCCTCTATTCCAGGACTGAATTCCTGTATGAACTTGTGCAACATATCAAAGACTGAACCAAGTTTACCCATGATTTATGTACTGAAAGCCCCAGGCAACAATCACATCTGCTTACTTCTCAGGGCTGCTCAGCACTGTATAAGATGAAGTGAGAGCACCTATAAAGGCATATTAGTCATGTAAGTGCCTATGTCTAGTCTTCATATAGAAATCTTAGGAAGCCAGTGTTTCATTCGGGATCTGATACCTAATTTCAATTGAAATTGTTTAATGCAGTTTTCCCTCTTTTGCCCATCTATTGCTTAGAACATTCAGAAGCTAATAATCTAAAGGGCCTTAGTTCTACATTATTCATGTTCTAGGAAGGCTCCCTACATTTTAACGAATCCGAAGTACCTTCTTTCCTCACTGTTCTTGTTAAAGCTGAACCATGTAGAAGCCTTATGTCTGGGGGACAATGACCATGAATCCAACATTAATCTAGAAGTTAGACTTCTCAGCTGTATCAGAAAAGTTGAGACTAAGTTGAAGACACCTAAATTTAGCCTCCTATTTGTGTCTACGTGTGAGCTATGTGTCTAAGCTCCATTATGGCCTATAAAGCAGCTAGGCTTACCCATTCATTGTTAAAAGGTCTACTTTACAATGAGATGAATTGTCTTCAAGGCTCCACTGCTTATACTTCTCTGTAGAATGCAATAGGATTTTATATTCCAAGTGCACATACAAGCATTAAAACCCTGTAGACCTGTAATACACTACTGGCATTGCTAATAACAAGTCATCAGTTTTATACCGAGTTTTCATGGTCTAAGGCCTGAAGCTTGCAAGGCTTGTTCTCTGAGCTTTTTTTGACCCTCCAACATCTTTGTCTTACTTAATTCATCTGTGACAGCATTTTTTTCTAATTTACCAGATCTGAGCATACTTTGTTTTACTTTTGCTTATGGCAGAATCACAGTAGTAAGCATTTATTCTATGCAGAATGAGATATTTTCAATACTCAGACAGTGATGCAAGGTAGAGAAATACATAGGCCTGTTATTGATAGCAGAGACACTGAGAAGTAAAGACTCAGGATGTGATGTAGAGCAGTACATGCATGGGATAATAAGAGGTAAGGCACAACCACAGCACTGGAGACCTCCTGGCTGTTAACAACTCACATATGGTCAAAGAAATACAAACCTGGCATTGTAGAAACCTGATTTTAGTGGTAGCAGAACTTATTACCATGCATTTCTTAAAAATAATGGTAAATTAATTGCCTATCCTAGAACCATGAAAAAGCAGAGAACTATTGAATATGAAAAGCCCAGGTTTAGAGCACCATTGCAGCATGTTCCTACCCATATCCAAGAATGGAATTCACCTACTATTGCACTACATCTAACAAACTAGAGTCCAGACAATGTCTTGAATTTTATCAGACAATACACCTGAATAATTTGTAATAACAAAATAAAGACAGTAAGGCATCTCTTTATGAAGACTTTATTTCAAACATAGACAAATAAATACCATGAGCGCTAACAAAAAACCAGCAATCCTAAACTCATTTTATATATAAAATCCTATCTCTACAACTGTCTCCTGTTCTGAGAGTTTTGCTATTACAAAACAACACCAGTTTTGAAGCAAATAATCCTCCAAGAGTACTTTATGCCCTATGTGATGTTTCACCACAAAAATGTAGTGGATGGTATCTGATTACCACTGAAAGAATAGTCTTTAAAAATTTTTGGGAATATACTGATTTAACTAAAACAGAAAATTATAGTATATATCTATAACAATACAACTAAGAAATGCTTATACATTTTAAGTATGTAAACTTCTAATCTGTGCACATCTGTTTGGTTGTACAATATCCTGCAGCACTACAGATGTATTCCTGCTTAGGTGACCTTAGTGAATAGATAATTATTTCAAACAGTCTAAAACTGTTTGGAGAGAGAAAAATCATGTCCAATTGTGACAAGCAATCATTTGGACAGAAACACTAACTGAGAGAGTCAACTAGGGTCTGCCAACAGACTGCTAAATGTCAAGATTAGTTAAATAAAATGACAAAGTCCTGGACATAATCTCTGGGCCAAATCCTGGGGTCAAAGCCATTTCCCTTAGAGGACAGAACTGCATGTTCAAAGGTGACATTGCTGCAGTCCTGGTACTGTTCCTATGCACAAATATCTCCTTTATGTAGAGTTAGAGCAGCCTAAATCTACATTTCAACTTGGCTGGTGTAGCAAAGATGAGAGAAATCCTTAAGTACTGTAAAAGGAGCAACTCTGCAGAATCTACAGGAAAATGGAATGGTGATATTTAGGCCACTCTTATGCACATATGTACACTCAAATCTTTCTGATCTGCTTTTGATGCTGATCAGTGAGACATAGCTATTTTCACAGTGCAGTTTCTAAACATTGCATGTAGTAGCTAGCTATACTATGAAGCAATCAGAATTTGCCCTGTTGGCAAAGATGGCCCACGTAGTGAAAAGAAAGTTTACGCAGTTAAACTCTGAAATACGAACATATTTTTGAGAGCCTGGAGTAACCTTCTCAATGTAGAAAATGGCAGATCATGATTTCGAATGCAAGGGTATGTTTTGATCATGGAGAAAGCAGTAAATCAATTAATAATATCACTGGAGAGAAAGAATGCAGTGCAGAATATTAGATAAAAGCTCAGCTGCCCCCAAAACAGTGTGTGCTTACGTGTTTTGCCTTGGTCTAAAAAATTCACTTCAGGAAAGTATTGATTGAAGCCTGTAAAAGTTTTAAGAATATCATACTTTGATAAGATTAGAATGATCATGCCAGATCAGTGATCTATATCTGTCCCAAAGCCTATCTTGAACAGGGCAATAGAAAGTGCTTGAGAAAGAACAAGAATAGGGCAAGTGTGTGTTGATTGCTCACCTCCCTGAAATATCTTTCCAAGCCCTCAGTCATCTGTGGCCCTGAGACTTTCAGACCAACAGAAGTTGTCTTCTGTATATAATACTTTCCAATTATACAATGTCAGCTATGACTGCATGTGGCCTTTGATGAAAGACAGCTCATTCAAGTTATCTAAAGAATGTGTATATGAATTTGTCTCTTCCTAACTATACTTCACGTTGCAGTAAGAGCATCATTTTCGTAAAATTGCCCCAGGAATGTTCACTATACCTGCTTTATGTATTTGCCCTATGTTCCTTACTCCTCCTGCATCTGCAACAGTGTAGGTGTAGTTTGACCTTTTTGATACATTCCATTTCTTTTTTTTTCTGTTTAAGTTATGAGTGTCTTTCTTTAATTTTGATGACATTTGTATGATTTTGTTGAATCCTTGAGAAGCTTCCTCATCATGATATCGGTACTATTGGCAGTTTGAAAGTTTTATCCCAACTGCTTTCATGAGGTTTCTAACTCTCCAGAGATACTTCCTGGGTATTCATGGTTTGAAAGTTATATTGACTTTAATCATGTGCTAAACTTCCAGTTCATAAACTCTGTGTTTATGAAATAACTAGCAAAAAACTGAGAGAACAGAGGAATTTGCGACTTTCAAATCTGATTTATGCAGTTCTGCCAGAAATTTTTATTTTCTGTCTTCTGTTGTTTCAAAGTTTTAGCTCACCAGTCTTGTTCTTAAAACTTGCAAAACAATGCAGTAGGCAAGGTTGATATTCCAGGATGGGAAAAAATAGTGCTTCTATTATAATCTGAAGCTTGCTACTGTGTTCAATTTTGGATTAAGTACTCTGGAAAGAAGTGGTGGTTTTGTGTAGGACAGTCTGTGATTTCCTAAGGCAGAGACCAATTTGTTATTTATGGTTTATCTGTTCATTTACCTTGTATTTCCTTTTTCCCTACCTTTTTCTATTTTGTAGAAATACAAAACAACTAGAGACAAAAGGCATTAAAAATTTACTTAAAAAGATCAATTACACTTCAATGTGCTTACTTTGCTTATTAAATCGAAAGTTCACAGTTTTGTCAGTTTGACAGACATAAAAATGAAATATTCAAAAAAAAGGGGGAAAAAACCCCCACACCCAAAAAAATAAAAACTTATAGAAGAATCGCTTTTTTCTGATTATCACACAATGGCAGACAAAAGAAATAGCAACAATTTTTTTCTAGTGACATATGTGGCAGATCAATGATCGTTATTTGAATCTACATTTTAGTTCATTTTGCTTCAGGACATAAGTTAATAGGATATTGATGGCATTTGAACTCAGAACTACGTGTTCTGTAAACAGAAATTGTGTAAATTCTAGTAAGTCATTTTACCACATGATCTCTGTACCCTCAAAATGTGGGTATATTTTCTGAGAACTGTTGAAGACAATAGAAACACTTAAAAAAGATACATGAGCTGCAAGATGTCAAAAGTGAACTTTCACTTCTTCTTTACAGAAACTATGCCTTGGGTTCTGTAAGGACTTAAGCGTAACAGTATGTTTGGTTACAGCACTGTTTTGGCAGATTTTGAACTTCTTTTAAAATTTATTTTTCAGGTGGACTACTTAATTACAAAAATATTGCTGTTCAGCCAAACAGTCTTAAGATACAAACTAGTTAGGTGGTCCTGGTTTCTTTGGCAAAGGATAAGACTAAAAAAAAACCAACCAAGCAAAACAAAAATATATACTCATATAATATAAAGCTATATTTTTGTTAATAAAAGCCAGATTCTGGATTTTGGATCACAATACGTTCATTTGCAGAATATATTATACTCCCTCTGGCAGTTAATACATTGGATAAAAATAGCACTACATTTATGTTGTTAACTCTTGGTATTCATTCTGATAAGGGGGGGAAGAGGATAATGCCAGACTCAATAGACATGATCCATGGGGTAGCAAGCAGCTATTGGGAGTCCAGATCCACAGGGCAACGTAAATGCCAAGCCCGCAGCATGGGCAACAAATAGGAGGAGCAAGAAGCCATTGTGCAGCAGGGAAATAATTGCATAATTGCCATCATAAAAATGTGGTGGGACGATTCGCATGATTGGAGTGCTGCATTGGATGGCTACGGGCTCTTCGGAAAGGAAAGAGGTGGTGGGGTTGTTTTATGTCAGGGAGCGCATCAAATGGCTTGAACTCAGTGCTGGGAGCCAGAAGGTTGAAGTACAAAAATAAAACTTTAAAGCATCTTTTATATATGTCTTGTCTTTCCATGAGAGTTGGTACAGGTCATAACTGCAATAATAATTAATAATAAATAATAAATAATGCTTATTTATGCTTTATCCACTGAAGGACATGCTGTGCAAAGTAAACCAGAAGAAACAAACAAACAAAAAAAGACATTAACAAAAGAATGGTTTGTGTGTGGGGGGCATTTTGTGTCACAGCTCACCTGTGCATCAAATCTGGAAACACCTCAACAACAAAAAAAAATTAGGTGAAGCATGTTTTCAGCATAAAAAAGAAACTTGAAAATATAAAACTTTTTCAGGATAAAGTATTTTATGTTTTATGAGAAGTAAAATGCAACTAGAACTCAAAATTAAAATTGCAGTTGCTCAGTGCTTAGGGATGGAGAATGGAAAAAAATTAGGTGTGGTAGTGGCAGAATGCAAACTTTCAGACTGAATCCTTTAGAAAGCAGTGTGGAAAAAAAGGATCAAACAATGACATAAAGTGATACAGCTGCTGACTCACTGAGTGTAGGAAAAAACACAGTCAGTTAAATTCCATTTTGTGAGGATTTCAGAAATACTGATGAGATGAAAGAGATTGAAACACCGGTTTAGACCTGCTTAAGGATCAGACTAGTAATTTTCACTTTCCTATTCCCTTCAGCATTTCTTGACGATTTTTCTGTTCTGTCTCAAACCTCATGAAAAAACCCAGTGAATTTTAACTCCTCGGTCTAATGGGTGATACATAATGGAAACAGTACAGTGTCTGATTGTCCTAGGGATTCAAAAAAGATTTGAGCTCAACATGTTAGTTCAAAATTGGTGCAGAAAGGTACTTAGCTGCATGCAAAAAATACAGAAATACTTCTAGCCTAAAGGCATCAGGACAAAATGTTCTAGCAAGTTACCAGTTTATAGTTTCTCAGTATACTTGACTCGGTATGACTGTGGTACAGCCTGCAAAAATAGAGGAACAGGCTAGAAGTCCTTTTAACTTTCATGTTCGTAAGCATATCAATATGTATTCAGTAATTTATGCTTAAAATAGGTTGGCGTTTTCAGTCTTTTAGAAGGGCTGAATACATCTGACACTGGTCAGGAAAACTTATCCATCCTCCCTCCCTGCACTGCCCCAAGGCATGAAAAGGCACAAAGTAGAAAAAAAGCTGCTGAAATAATTAGTCTTGCTTGCCTGTAAGAACTTGGCAGTTAACAACTGCAAGCGTTGCAGTCATCCTCCCCAGCACTGTTGTATCTTTCAAAGTTCCACATATTAAGACAATCAACTGAAAAAGAAACAATCCTTTCCTCCATTTAAAGTGTGTTCAGTATTAAAATAAACTGAAAATTTTTGAATTTGTCAAAGACTGTTTCTTTCAGACTTTTGGATACGTTTGTATTTTATTCATGATGATATTTTTAGAACATGTAAAAAGACTATTTTAATGGAAAGGACTTAAAGTATTGCTTTGGTTAAAGTAAAACAAACCAACAACATGTAAAGGATGTTTTTCAGGCTTTCTTGGTTTTATTGTTGGTACTTGAAGAAATAAGACTGACAGTGCTGTAGCAGTTTTATACAAAAATTGCTGTGTCTCACAAATGACATATTCCTTCCTTTTACCTGAGACATTAACTAGCTGATTCACCACAGCAGATGGTGAAGAACACCTTTTGGCCAACACTGCTTCCCATATTATAATAAAGGAACCAAAGAACAAGCTCCATCTTTATAATGTTTCAATTACATTTTCAAAATCCACAGATCCTTCAAAGATTCGGGAGTTGTGGAACAAAAAGCAACTGATTTCAATTATTCCTCATGTGAAAAAAAAAAAGAGAGATTTTTTTTCCAGTACAAGTTCAGGTTGCACAAAAAAGCACCACTGTTATGTTTATCCAGATTTATCTGTTCATTTCCTTAACAATAAATGCAAATTGACTTTTTGAAAACTGAAAATCAGAAATAAAACTTTATGTGGTACTTTAAGACACAGACAACCATAACTATTCTTTTTGTAATCCTGTTAGAGACAAATTTATCCCAGATTGTTTTTGTTTTAAAATTACCTTGATACTTGTACAGATCACAAACCTTTTATTCAGTGCTTTTTCTATCACCTTACACATTCAGTATAAATCCCATGAAATTCTAATGCCAGTGAAATTATTCACTTTTACTTGAGCATAATGTGATAAAAATCAAGCTTATTTTGATTTATTTCAACTAGATCTGAGCAGATGCATCTACTGAAATCTCCCGTGAAATTCCCTAATTCTAATTTGTGCAAAGATTAGATTTTACTCCTAAATCAAGAAGCTTGCAACTCAGCAGTTTTGCTTTATGTTGCTTTTATTTGAAAGTTGGTATTCTACCCAGACACAGATCAGTGCAAAAGGTTAATGACATCCATGGGGCAGACTTTGAATAGAACTCAGGCATGATTTAGAGTAAATCTACTGAGGTCATAAATTTGGCAGACTTTGTTATGTCCAGAAGTTAATCTTTTCTCCTGGGTGTGGTGGGTTGACCTTGGCTGCCTACCGGACCCATACTCAGCCACTCTCCCGCTTACCCTCATCAAGAGAACAGGAGGAGAAAACAACATG
The DNA here is from genome assembly GCF_000696875.1 of Nestor notabilis. Lineage (NCBI taxonomy): Eukaryota > Metazoa > Chordata > Aves > Psittaciformes > Psittacidae > Nestor > Nestor notabilis. Next base: position 2,702 of record NW_009915682.1, on the reverse strand, counting down.
AAAAAATAGTATGTCGAGATAAAGGCGATTTACAAAGTAAAGTAAATGCTGTGTGCAAAAGCAAAGCAAAAAGAGGAATTTGTTTGCTACACCCCATGGGCAGGCAGATGCCCACATACTTCTCGGGAAGCAGGTCCTCAGCATGCATATTGGTTGCTTTGGATGCCAAACACCATAAAACCAAACACCCCTGCTCCTTTCCCTCAGCTTTATTGCTGAGCATGACATCATATGATATGGTTTGTCCCTTTGGTCAGTTTGGGTCAGCTGTCCCAGCTGTGTCACCTCCCAGGCTCTCCCAAGCACCCAGCCCACTGTCCTTCAGGGCAGGGGTTGGAGAGAAAGATGATGTTGTTGGAGCCCTCCTCAGCAATAGACATAACACTCGTGTGTTATGGACAGTGTTTTGGATACAAATGCACAGCACAGCACTCTGTGGGCTGCTGTGAGGAAAGTTAACTCCATCCCAGCCAGACCCAGTACACCAAGGAATGCTGCAACGTATTATTTATGTATTGCATTCAGATATTTGACCTTTGTGAGAAGTCCTCTATTCTCTCTAGTTCAAATGAATCGTAAACTGAGGCTGTGGATCTGAAAAAGCTTCAGGGGATAAATTTGCACAGTAAAATATTAAGCTTAACATTAATGATCAGGCTTTTGCTAAAAAGGAATAGGGATTATTTTGATAATTTTTGTCATGCAAACAAAATGCCAAAGATCTTTGAAACAATTCACAGGAGAACTTATTAGGGGGAAATGGAGAACATTAAATGGCTGTTGGAAAGGGGGAAGAATTAAGAAGAAAAGAAGTTATTGCAGGCTTCTTGGCAGTCTTACTAATTTTTGTTTTGTGCATAATCAACATAATTCTATTTGAAAAGCAGTGTTTTATATGGAAGAAAAATATCCTAATGACTGATCTTAGAAAGGAGGAAAGAATTATGCTAAACTATATTACAGAAGGTTAAGTAATGCATGTTCACTGGCTTTTCAGTGAGCTAAATAATAAGATTAATATTTAATTAATGCACATGAAGAAACAACTAGCTACTTGGCTTTTCATCATTGTGTCTGTATTCAGCGAAATTGATCTTTTTAATTTTTTTTCCCCTCTTTGGAAAGATGGTAATAAAATCAAGCCTCCGTTACAGTGATCTTAAAATGGCTAATTCTCCAGAAGACTCTGCACTGCTTAGGGCATTTTTCAACCACAATAAAGTTCAATGTCATGGGTCATGTCTACCAAATGATTTTTTGTTTTTCACCTTCTTGAATGCACTGTGTGCCAACAGATTTTTATTTCACTCTCTGTTCCCAATGTAGACCAACAATTGCTCAGACTGGTTTTGTCAATTTTCTCATAGAAGAGGGAATCCATAGAAAATCACATACGTATGAATATTTTCTTACTCTAAAGTTCTGTTCTAAGGTAGTTACTTTTTAAACATAGAAGTATGTGTGCCTAATGTACCTTTCACAACAAATTTTGTTTATCCTAACAAATATTTTAGTGGACACAGTGGGAGAAAAAGCTTGAAGGTCTTCAAAAACTCAAACATTCAGAAATCATGCTCTTAGGAACAAGAGAATCAATTTAAAGATCTCATTTTTAAATTAAACTACTGAAAATCTCCACCATCTGCTAAATTCTTTTTTAATTCCATAGTAGTTACCTTTTTAAAAATTGTTCTCTAAAATCACAACATGGTTCTTTAGAAATATATTAGATTTGTATTTAATTTCTCAGAACCAGAGTCCAAGAACTAAAGCAAGAAAATACTCTTAAGTGATTCAGAACTCATAATAAATTCATGAGAGAGAATATTGGTGAGGTAGTTCCTTACAATGTTTGCTGCAGACAAACTCAGCTGTTGTTCAGAATGGCTTTGAATAAAGGACATCCAATTTCAGCCAGATGCTGTCAAGCTCGCTTTGAAAAATACCAAAACCAATCATCCATCTTAGAACCAGAGGAGACAGAAATGGAACCACTACAGTGTAGTTCATGGTGATACACTCTCTAGTACCATAGCTAGAGTAAATACAGTTTTCAAGTGCAGTAAAATTAGCAATAAAATACAGGAAATCAGAAGCTTGGGAAAAGCTATAGAACTAATCCAAGCCCCCAGAATAATTAATAAATGTTGTTCAACTTTTTCTGTGATATCTTGGTATTAGAGTGAGATGCAAGAAGTATGACTTTATCGAATAAGTAATAAAATATGAATATTAGTTTAGAGTTACGAAAAACAAATCTTTTCAGAAACACACTAGTTGTCCTGGGTTCAGCTATAGCAGTCATTTTTTCTTCTCCTTAGTAGCTGGTGCAGGGCTGTGGTTTTGACTTTCAGTCTGAGAACAACGCTGGTAACACCGATGTTTTTAGTTGTTGCTAAGTAATGTTTACTCTGACCAAGGACTTTCTCAGTCTCATGCTCTGCCAGGGAGGAGGGGAAGCCAGGAGGAAGCAGAGACAGGACACCTGACCCAAACTGGCCAAAGGGGTATTCCATACCACAACACATCATGCCCAGTATAGAAACTGGGGAGAGTTACCCGGAAGACCCAGATCGCTGCTCGGGTCGGGCTGGTTATTGGTCGGCGGGTGGTGAGCGGTTGTGTCCTCTCCCCTTGTTATTTCCCTTATTATTATTATTGGTAACAGTATTGGTTTGCATTATACCTTAGTTACTGGAGTG
>NW_009915681.1:5223-13379 GCF_000696875.1 Nestor notabilis | reverse complement strand
ACCCTAACTATTCTATGATTCTATGAACATTTCAAATGTACCTCTCCGTCACCTGTAAGCACTAATATTGAAGGAATTTGTCTTCCCTAAGAGTTAAAGTCAATAACTTAAAGAATATTGGAAACAAGGTTTACAAGCAGAAACAATTATTAACCCTGAGATACATTTCTGCAACAAGTAACATACATGACAAATTAACGTCTGGCAGATTTTTGGTCTCTCAGCCTCTGATTTTTATTAGTGTTAGTGCTCTGTCACTCAGATGTTGCTCATTTTGATAGATTTATACATCTCAAGGAAAGTACTCCTTCAGTTCCTTTATTGAAAGAAAATGGAAGTCAGATAAAAGACATTACAGCTATTGAATCTCAGGAGTTTGGCAGAAATTACACAGCATCTTCTGAATACTAAGACCCAGGTACAAATAACACTTCAAGGTAATGCTATGTGGAGATCTGGGAGTGTCAGGAACTGAAAATTGTAATTGCTCTAGCTAATGTGGATGATTAAATGAAGGTTTCTGTGGAGTCAGTTCTAAAAATCTATTAAGGCTCTGGAACAGTGGAGAAGATAATGGAGGCATATCATATATATGTTTTATGTTATGTTATATTATATATATTTGGGTTTGCCTTCATACTTTTCCCAAGTAATACTAAGATACTTATGGGAATTTTTCTTTATGTTTTCAGAAGTCACTATGATTTATTTAGTGTTTATGGTCGTATTAGCAACAATGGAGATACAGCTGGGAAGTTTGTACATTTGTAACATAAAATGACATTCACTTCTATTTACATAATGCTTGAAATAAAAATGTCAATAACCTGAAGAATATTTCGTTCAGTACAGGCACAAGACTGTAGAACCTTGGTTTTTTGGTTGGTTTTTTTTTTTTTTTTTGGAAGAACTTCCCAAAATTCTAGTTTTATTAATTTTTGGTTTGTTGGTTGTTTTTTTTTACGGCTCCTATTCAAATCAATAGAAATCTTTTATGAGGGGACTGGATTTTTTTTTTTTTTTTTTTTTTTTTTTTTACTTGTTTTTTTTTTTTTTTTTTTTTTTTTTGTTCGTTAAAGACTACACTTTCTTCACCAGCCAACTCTGGAAAATTTCTACACTTTGATGAAGGTAGAACTTCAACTGTAAAATACTAAGTAATGCAATGGATTTATTTTTTTTTCTTTCTTGGCTCGGTAAGTTTAGGCTAAGTGCTGTTATTTATTCTGAACTGGAGATGCTCTGTTTTGGATGCCTAACTGAGGTATTACAATTCATAGGCAGCAGACTCTATCCTACCAGGACAAGACAAAGTTCTCTTAGTAGACAGGAATGCTGCCCATACATTCAGTAAGGAAAATTAGATACCTCCAGGGAGCAATTCAGAAAGCATAGGCAAGTTATCAGTTTTTCTCTATTGACAGTATAGAAAAATGCAGTAATTCAGTGATTCTGCACTCAGAATGAAACCTCCATAAAAGCAAAGATAGAGCCTGCAGTTCCTTCCATTGTGATGGAAAAAAGTATGGGTATTCTTAAATGTTTCCAGTATTTCAGTTTTGTTCTGCAATATATATAAAGCTCAAATGATAAAACGAGATGAAGATAACATTTATCCTCTAGAACATATTTTTTCCAAGTGTGTTTCCTGGATAATACACTCAAATAGTTTTAAAGAAATAGATTTATTTAATGATCCATTGCAGATTAGTCCCTTAATTAAAACTGTTCCATATGGTATTCAGGCAAAATGCTTCTGATTCTCAGGTGACACAAAGATGATGCAAAAACATGGTAGTTGAGACATTCTTTACTGTCTCCACAAACACAACATAGGAGCTTGTACATTTAAAACAGGCTTATAGCATAAACAGCATATATCATGAAATCAGGTGTAATAAATAAGATTTCATATTCAAATGTTAGAGCTCTTGTTAAGGTTATTCTTAGGTTAGTGATAAGAAGCTCCTCTGCACACATAAAGAGAGAAGAAAAAAAACAATGATGGCTGAGCTGAGTTAATAACTTGTATTGGCTATTCCTATGTTTAGCACAGAAGGGCCACCAGGCCATCAAGGGTCCATCTCCATAAGCACAAAGGAGCACAGAGGCAGGACAAAAGGCAAAGGAACACAAACTGTAGACTTCCGAGAAGGGACATCTTGCCTAGGCTTCTTGCAGAGCTTTCCCAGGGCCATTAGATCCATTATTCAGGCGTGAAACTCATCAGGATGATGGTAATAACCCTCTGAATCACCTTTTTTGGCTGAGGTATGGTTATTGTCTATAATATAGCATGAGATGCAGGGGTGCAATTTTGGGATCACACAAGAGTTGTTATGGGATGTAACAGGGAGGAACCAAAGGTCTGAGAAGAGAGAGATCTAGGTGATTCGCAGGAGGAGCAATGGTGGGAAAATTGGGGGATAACAGATTAAAAGGGTCCAGTCAGATGTAAACAGGGGCTAGCTGGTACAATCTGTAAGTGCATCTGTGTAATCTGTGTGGACAGCCATGTGCATATACTGCATACAGAGTAACCGCCTACCAGTAATACACTCTCAGCCTTGCTGCTGGGGAGATTGGCTGTTGAAATGGACTAGAAAGAACCAGAGACTGACACGGGTTACCCAGCAGAAGTCGGCAGAGGCATGTCCTATATTCCCAAAGCTTGCCAGATCAGATAGCCTTGACAGATGTTAACCAAAGTCAGAGCTGCTTCTGCATATTTTACTTCTGCAGTGGTAGCAGACTGTAAGATCCAAATTAGAGAATCCCTACCTACAAATCAATATGAAAATTTCCAAAGGAGAGCTGAACTGGACTCTGGGTGGGCAACACAGACTAAGCAGTTGGTCAGTTCATGTTGTTCCTCCGAACTTCACAAACTCTATGAGGGAAATTCAGAACCGTTTTTTCCACTTACAGAATACAGCTTCAAAAATCCCTGTGGCACTATTAACACAATTTAGAATATGAATTTTGCTACCAGTGTTCCAGCTGCCTTTTCCCTTCCCTTGTCTAGTGCAGACCATCTGTGCATGACTGTCAATGACAAAAATGTAGGGAAGGAAATGCAGAAGTGGCAGTGCTGAGAAGGAAGAGCAAACGTTAAAGTAAAAGTCACTATTACAGTGGTCTGCACCTGCACAGTAATGATATGATATAGCTGATGACAGCATAATTCAGAAAATCCTAGATGTATGTCGTGATTTAACCCCAGTCAGAAACTAAGCAGCACCCAGCTGCTAGCTCACTCCCTCCTCCCACCCCCCAGCAGGATGGGGAAGAGAACCAGAAGAGTAAAAGTGAGAAAACCTATGGGTTGAGATAAAGACAGTTTAATAGATAAAGCAAAAGCCACACATGCATGCAGAACAAACCAAGGAATTCATTCAGTACTTCTCATGAGCATCCCCAGGAAAGCAGGGCTCCATCATATGTAACGGTTACTTGGGAAGACAAAAGTCAAAACTCCAAACATCCCTCCCTTCCTCCATCTTTCTCCAGCTTTATATGCTGAACATATGATATGGGATCCCTTGGTCAGTTGGAGTCAGCTGTCCTGCCTGTGTTCCCTCCCAGCTCCTTGTGCACCCCCAGCCCACTTGCTGTTTGGGTGGTATGAGGAACAGAAAACGCCTTGAGTCTCTATAAGCACTGCAATAGCAAAAACATCTCTGTGTTATCAACTCTGTTTTCAGCCAAAAAATCCAAAACATAGATCCATACTAGCTACTGTGACAAAAATGAACACTTCCCCAACCTAAACCAGCACAATACAAAAGCAGTCAGACCTCATTAAGCTAAGCACATGCACTAAAGAATTGATTTTTAGGTGCAACTGTAGGAGTACTGAAGTCCTTCATGTGCTATAGAAAGAAGAGACACAAGTCTGAGCAGCTAAATTTGGGGTACTACCCAGTCACTAGGTGTTTCATGCACAGACACTGTGCTGTGGGCAGGATGGGGGGATTCCCCAGGAGGCTAAAATTGGATCCTGGGCTGTAGGCAGGATAGGAGGAGCCCTAGGGGGCAGCTGGGCAGGGATAGAAGGGCTGGTGATGCCCTTTGGGCCCTTGCACTGGAGTAATGTCATGACTGCTATGATATGTAACACGTTATGAAATGATTCATGGGTAATATAGTTTATATGGATACAGAAGTGAGTGAAAATATTTTTTTCATCTAGAGGAATCTTCATTTCTTCCCCATTAATTCTTCTATAATGAATAATACAGCAGGAAAGATTCTAATTATAGAATGCTTTTAATTTGGATAGATTTCATACATTTTTCCATCTTATTAACCCCGGTGCTCCTTTTTTGATGTAGGAGGATAATTTATACTCCTTCCTTTGTTTAATTGTGCCATTTACACAACAGGTGCTCTCTGTGGTAGTCTGCATCACGTGCAAATCAATGTTGTATTTAAATTTTTAATCATATATACTTACATTAAAATGTAGGAAGCAGGAAGTCTGCCTGCAAAGTTTGATAGGATTTGGTTATGCAATATTTCCCTTCTTCTAGCTCATGAATAATCTTTAATTAGATAATATCTCAGGATGTGCAAAAAGCTATGACTATGCCTCAAATAATGAACATGCGAACAGTTTCAAAATGTCTAATCCAGAAAGACAGTAGCCCTTCAAACCCTCACAGCTTGTTTTCCACAGGGAGGACTTCAAGACAAGCCAGATGGAAATAGCCTTTTTCTCACTATATGAAGAGATGTATGATTATCTATGTTATCCCCTTTTTCCTTCTCCTGTAATGTCCAACAAATGGTATTCTAGTCAATATCTGACAGAACTTGAGTGCCTTTTTTACTGGAATATGTAACAAGTGCTCTTGTATCACTGTATTACATTAAGCACTTGCTGAATGTGCAAGTCCAGTACCAGTGCCAGAAGCTGTCACCAAGTCTCAGCAGCATGAGGGTAAAAGGTGGCTAGAAATGAACAGTAATCTCTTTGGTGTATGTTCACTGTAGAAATTGACAAGCATATAGGTAATCTTCATGGGCTGTGGTTATAGAAGTAGACAAGGGTCACCTCATGCTCCAAACACTGATTTTACATTTCTATGCAGAACTTAATCCATGGAAGAAAGGTCTGCTATAAGAAGTTTCTATTCTTCTCCTTCCTCCTCTCATTACAGTACAGTGTTTCTCAGTTAAATAGGACAAATTCTAAGACCACATCTCTGCTAGTGAGCTAAAATGGCATTGCGGCAATGAGATATGGTGGCCTGGAATGATTCATGCCAATATTATTAACTTCTCATCTTTCTAAAAAACAAAAAAAGTAGCCATATGCAAACTACATATTTGAAAGAGCCTCTGACCCACATTGATTATTAGGAATTCTGCTACTTTGTCACAGGACCATGGAAATGTTGAGTTTGGAAGGGATCTCTGGATGTCATCTGGTTAACTACCTGAACAAGCAGGAACACCTAGAGTTAGTTGCCCAGGATTGTGTCCAGGCAGCTTTTGAGTATGTCCGAGGATGGAAACTCCACAACCCTTCTGGGCAACCTGTGTCAATTCTTGGTCACACTCACAGTACAAAAAACATATTTCCTGATGTTCAGAGGGAACCTTCTGTGTCTTAGGTTGTGCCCACTGCTTCTGGTCCTGCCACTGGGTACCACTAAAAAAAAACTGTCTCCATCCTTTTTGTACCTTCCCTTCAGCTGTTTATATACATTAACAAGATTCCCTGAAGCCTTGTCTTCTGCAAACTGAACAGTACGAGATCTCTCAGCCCTTCTTCGTATGAGAGATGTTCCAGTCCCTTAATCATCTTTGTGGCCTTTTGCTGGACTTTCCACTATGTCTTTGTCTCTCCTGTACAGATGGGCCCAGCACTGTATACAGTACTGCAGGTGTGGCTCCACCAGTGCTGAGAGAGGAAGGATCATCTTGCTCAACTTGCTGGCAGTAGGATGCAGCCCAGGATACCACTACCTTTCTTTGCAATAAGGGTACATGGTTGCCTCATGTCCAACTTGGTGTCCACCAGGACCTCCACAGCCTTTTTTACCAAGTTGCTTTCTGGTTCGGTTGTTCTCAGCATGCATTAGGTGCATGGGGTTGTTCCTCCTCAGGTGCAGGACTCTATGCTTCACTTTTTTGACCTTCATGAGGTTGCTGTGAGCCCCTTTGTCCTGCCTGTCAAGGTCCCTATGGATGTCATCACAACCATCTAGCATGTCAGCCACTCCTTCCAGTGCTCCATAGTCTAGATCATTAATGAAGATGTTAAACAGAATTGAACTCAGTATTGACTCCTGGGCTACACTGCTAGTCACCAGTTTCCAACAAGATACAGACAACAATCAGCACCCTCTGGGCCCAGCCATTCAGCCAGTTTTCAACCCACCTTAATATCTGCTCCTCCAACCCGTGTATCATCAACTCCTCATATGGAAGACAGTGTCAAAGGCCTTACTGAAGTCCAGGTAGGCAATATCCACTGCTCTTCCCTCATCTACCAAGCCAGTCATTTCTTCACAGAAGGTAAACAGGCTGGTCAAGCATGACTTCCCCTTGGTGAATTCATGCTGTCTACTTCTCAACACTTTCTCGTCCTTCTTGTTCTTATTTTTTATTTATTCTGCATAATATTTATTTACATGTGTCTATTAGTCATTTATTAGGTCCAAGTTACACGAATTTTAAAATTTAAAAGATAGCACTGATTATATTCCTAGCTCGTTTAGTCACTGAGGTTACATGATTGTGCTGTCAGAAACAGCGGGCCGGGTAATCCTGTGTTATAACATATCCCTGCAGAATTCAGATGGGAATGTAGTGAACAAGAGGAAATGGCACCTCACCAAATATTCCAGCTACAAGCTACAGTTAGCTACAAGCTAAACAATCTTCCATATGATAACATGAAGGTTACCTTCACATTATCTTTAAGTGATTGTGTTTTCAACTAAAACTGAGCAGCACCATTTTCTGGAAAATAATCTTGGGTTTTGACCAGGCCTAGTAACAACCTTAAAATGTGAGTGAAATAGAAAACATTTGACTTGGAACATGCAAGTAGTAATATTTGCTTATCAACAAATTATTTCTAGGTGAAAACAAAATTTAATTGGTTTAGATGCTTTTAGGTACTATCAAAAGGAAACTTACAATTCTGGTGTATCTTATGGGAAAAATATTCTTTCACTATAGTCATTAATTCAACACTAAATTTATTGTTATTCAAAGAAATGGTCACCAAGAGGTTTTATCAAAGTCAGTATGATAGTAAAAGATTAAAATAAAAGTTATTTGGAGGAAGATCTGGTAGTGTTATTCTTTCACTGATGAGTAGCCCACTGTGTTGGATGGGTCTAACACTGTAAAAATTGGTCCATGGTGGACCACCACCGATTCCCTGGAGTGAGTGTGCACGGCGGGGAGCCAGCAAGGCCACTCCTCCTGGTGCAAGCTGGCCCCCTGCGACAGGAAGACTGTGCACGGGAAAAGGAAGTCATCAGAGCCACTCCTTGGGATGCAGACTGACCCCTGCATCAGGATGAGTTGAAAATTTTTGGGATATAAAAGGCCCTTGATTCGAGAAAGATCTAGAGAAAAGAGGAGGTAGAGAGAGGAGAAGAGAAGAGGGAGATGGACCTTTTATGGCCAACCTTACCTCCGCGGGGAAACCCGCAAAGTATGTGCCTGCCACCCCATTTGTTCTCAATGCACCTCGGAGCTGGCCTACTGGTCATTGAACAAATGTGTAGGTTGGTAAGAACTGTGCCTAACCTGTTCTTTGGTAGCCTTTAGGTCTCTCTCTTTCTGGCTTGGGATATCTCTGGATTTTACATGTTTTAGATCTTGTAATAAACTTTCTAGTAGTTTGGGGTGTATATGTGTGGCTTACGTTCCTTCTCCACCCAGAATCCTTCAATCCCTGGAACGCCCACTGATTTCAAAATCAGTATGTCATAAAAGCAATTTAAGTTTTTAGTAGCCACAGGTCACATATTGTAAGTTAATCTAAGATTTGTTTCAGAGCTTTATCAAATTGCTTACTGGTTCTGATGATTCTTGTATGTTTGTTTCTTTCTCCTTTCCCTGTATTTTAAGTTTCTTCTTTATTTGCACATCAATTTTTGAGAGATATGCTGCAAAAGGGACATAAAATA
>NW_009915681.1:0-5205 GCF_000696875.1 Nestor notabilis | reverse complement strand
CAGGAATGCAAAGTCAAATAGATCCTAAGAAACAAGAACGCCACAAGGATTATTAACACCATCCACAGAACAGCTTTCTGTAGCTGATTCAGGGTGTAAGTGGAATTTTGCCATATGATTTCACCAAATTCAGCCAAACATTCTTGAGCACAATACTGCCTGTTAAGGCAGGTTCACAAGTTCAGATTTGCTAATCGGGGCAACAGCTGAAAGCATACAACTCCAATAGTGAAAGTTACTTTTGAGGAAGTATGAGATGAAGAGAGGGTAAAAACTGGGCAAGAGCAAGGGCAAGTGACTGGCCTGGAAGTATAGTGATAGGGTCCCAGGTGAGCATCCTCTTCTGAGAGGGGTTGTCTCCACTGCAAAAGGTGGTGAGCAGAAATGTGACAACAACGGTGATGTCTCTGTCTTGTCTTTAGCCCTTATCAGAATGTAATTTTTGTCATGACCCTCTCTAACTCTCTATTATTTGTTTGTCATGCGCAGATTGGAGCATACCAATCAGGTGCAATCATTGCATATTGGTTATCTGTTACATTTCCATGCACATGTTATTATTGGATAATGTTGGTCAAGCATTTAAAGGACTATTTTATAGGTCTATTTTGTTGTGTGCCATTTGGTTTTCTCTGTATTAGAGAAAACCAAATAGAAACCTCCAAATACCTAAAATCTGCAGAAGAAAATGAAATGATAGGGGTTCAAAGAGGAGTAATTGTCATGTCAATGGTAGCCACTTCCCATGAGAACCCACTGTACTAACACTGTTGGGGTTTGCAGGTGTGAGCCCATGAGACCAATAGCATGAGAACAGCATGAAACAGAAAGAAAATAAAACCACAGTCTTCAGTAAAGCACTTCAACAGCAACATAGGTGTAAGGTTACCGAGCTGCAAATAGCATGCCCTTAGCGTTACTAAGACTAAGGTACTAGAGCACCTCAGGCACTGTGCAACAGTATCTGCTATTCTATAATCACGTTCATGATTGCATTCTATAGGAAAGAGATTTACTCTGTCTTGCTAGATTTTCACTTGTAAGATAAAAACTCACACTTAGCTTTCTCTGTTAAAGCCATTATTTTGCAAGTTCTACATAATAATATGGAAATACAGAAGAATAGTAACTATTTGTTTCAGTTAGGGAATTAATTATAATTCAACTTCAAGTTTGTACAGTATGGGTATCATCTGTATGTGCCCAGAATATTAAATATAATTTAGGGACAGCATTTGTAGTACTGACTTTATCTTTTCTTTTAAATTGGCTGTGGATTAAATCAGTATATTAATCTAATGTGCTGAAATAAATAATATAAATGACAGTTGTTGCATTACAATGAATAGTAATGCTAGAATAATCACAGTAACCAAACATCTTGTTCAAAAGCTTTGAAAAATGAATTGCAAGACAATTAATAAGGGCTAATCTGTTGTTAAGTCCAAAAAGGAATACTTTGAAATGCAATGCTTGTGCAGGTAACTGTTCACTTCAAGAAATGGATTAAGGTTTTTACTTCAAGAGTGTAAGGAAAAAACGTTCACATTTGCAATTCAGTTGTTTGAGAAGTTGAACCAGCAAACCAACAAGAGGCTACATTTCTGAAACTTTTTTCTTTGCTTGTCTTACTGTATCCATTATTAAGAACTGCTGTTTAGGTTTTAATTACATCTCTATTAATGTTCAATGTGATAAGAAAAAAACCTCAATTTCAATGGTCAATGCTAGGTTTTACTTTACGTAACAATGCTAATATGCATTTTGAACTGATCTGATAATTCATTGAGTATGAATGTAGGTGAGATGGGTGGTTTTCTTAGTAGAACCATAGTACTCTGAATTTTCATTCCTTGTTATTCAGCCTCTATATATGCATCATGAGCTTTTAATTTGAAACTGTCATGGTTTAAGCCCAGCTGGTAACTTGGAACCACACAGCCGCTCACTCACAGTCCCCCTTCTTCCTCCCCCCACTCCCGGAGGGATGGGTAGAAGAATCGGAGGAACGTAACTCCCACAGGTGGAGATAAGAACAGTCCAGTAACTAAGGTATAATACAAAAACACTACTGCTACCAATAATAATGATAAGGGAAATAACAAGGGAAAAGGACACAATTGCTCACCACCCGCCGACCAATAACCAGCCTCACCCGAGGAGTGATCTGGGCCTTCAGGGTAACTCCCCTCAGTTTATATACTGGGCATGACGTGCTGTGGTATAGAATACCCCTTTGGCCAGTTTGGGCCCGGTGTCCTATCTCTGCTTCCTCCCAGGTTCCCCTCCTCCCTGGCAGAGCATGAGACTGAGAAAGTCCTTGGTCAGAGTAAACATTACTTAGCAACAACTAAAAACATCAGTGTTATCAGTGTTGTTCCCAGACTGAAAAGTCAAAGCCACAGCACTGCGCCAGCTACTAAGAAGGAGAAAAAATGACTGCTGTAGCTGAACACAGGACAGAAGCGTAAGATAAGTATTCTTTGTTTGAAACAGACGTGTTGTCTATTGTTCATGAGTGGTTTTGTTCTGTTCATGTATATTCTTTTTATCAGTAATAGTAGAAATATATACCTCACCGCCTTGACGGTTGTTTTCTGCAGCACATGATTTTAAAATATTCTGTGAGTTCTACAGAAACAGCTCCCATCAATTTACTCCCGCTTTGTGGAAGTTTCTTGGATGGCAGAGTGCACTCGGATATGTCAGATATCTGTCTACCACATTGTGGTCATGACTAAGGTCTGCGACAGGACTTAACAGGCAGTGCACTAGACTCCCATTACGTATGGATGACAAATTAGGTTTATTTGTGATTTTACTCCTGCTATTTTAACACATTACATGTGTTATTTTAAGGTGCATAATGGGTAGGTAGATTTTATCAAAAAGTGTGTTTAAAGGCTTTTTTTGCTTTTTCTTTTACCCTCACCTTCCTATACTGAGGGTAAGTATAGGGAATAAGAACATTTTTAACTGAGGATCACTATTATAAACCCTATTAACACATGATAAAATATATTACTTATATGGATATATAGAATACCAGTACCAAGAAAATCAGACAGATTTCTGAAAGCCCCAAACCACCTCAAGGAGTAGGAAAAAACAAATCTAGAGGGAGGGAACCCTACCATCCCAGAAGTGGGAGAACAAACTGAACTAATCCCAGAAGTGTGAGTCCAGAGGGGGACCAGTAGAGTAAAAGAGTCTCATTTCAAATATGATCCACATCATAAACAGTCAACCACAAGTCCCCTGGCCATGTTCTGAGATCTCATAGAAAGTTTGTGCAGAGAGAGAGCACAACACATTTTGGAACAGAAAAGTACATGTAGCATGAGAAGCACTCAGACAGAGAGTATCCTTTTTGGTCAAAACTTAAGTCATTTTTCTACCATAGACATATAAAAGAGGGCATATGACACCACCACTTCAAGCAGCCAACAGGTGCTGTTAATTTTACTGGGGCAGCAAATAGATGATATTTTCTCTTCTTCCAGACCAATTTTTGCTTTTCCAGACTGTTTTCATGTTTGTGCAGTTAGAACAGCCCATAGCCATTTCCAATTCTTACTTTCCCAGGATGTTTTTCCCCTTTTCCAGGCTACTTTTCACCTTTTCAGATGCTAAGTTTCCATTACAGTTGTTTCTGCACTTATCGATGATATCTCAGTATGTTACTGGTTTCCAAGTGCAAAGCTGTGCTTCAAAGATTCCAGCTGTGCCTCTCAAGGATGCTTCTGTTTCACAGGCCCAGTTCCCAGAGTAATAGTTCCCATGCTGGCAGGAATTTTATCTGTCAGTACTTGAGCAGACATCTTCTTCTGCTCAGTAATTTTCCCCTTCTAATCAGGCCAACTTCCTGGCTGCTAACATCAATTGTTAACTCCAAAGACCCTCCTCCCCCCACCCTTCTCTGTGGAAGCTCTCTGTTTAGTCTGTGATTCTTACTGCAGCCCTTGTGGTTTAGCTGGTGACAGCAGAATAAGCTTGAACCATCTCATACAGTATTCCCCAAGCTACTATGCTTTATATAATGAAAGAGGCAATTTGCCAACCAACCACAAATAGAAGTGTTCCATTCCTGCAAAGCACACCTTTTTTCTCAACCCTCCTAATCTCATCTCTTTCCCAAAGAGGGAAGACAAGAATGGGAAAAGTGGAGAAAAGACACCTTCTTCTTCCAGTTGATAAAAATGCCGGACTAAAGGAAGAGCCTTTGGCAGCTTGTTTTCCAAAGACATGTGATGGTGTACCTTAGAACAGTCTAGGCAATGTAGCTTAATTGTCCAAGTGCTAAGAAATAAAAAGAAGGGCACACAACAATGCAAGAATAATCATGTCAGTGTGTATGAACGGATTTGAAAAAATAACTTTCTTTAAACCTGGAATACAGCATTGATTCAGTACCACATGATATAATACTCTGATAACAGGCTCAGAGGAAAACCATGGATGAGTCTGTGAACTGGAACAACTTATTTTTCTTTTCTCTGTTCCTTTCATAAAAGTAGGTCCATTACACATATTCTCATGAGAATCAATCATCCCTCATGGTGCTTCCTTATGTGAATATGAATTTCCCATCCATATGTCTCAGTTCTCTCCAGTTTGATGCTGAAAATAAAGTAAAAACTAAAACTCATGAAAAATACATGTCTTTTGCTTTTCTATAGGCTTATAACTACATGTACTGATTTCACCTTGAAAATCCATTATGCAGCTTTCACCTTCTACAAAGATAATTTCAAGGACTCAGTGTTCTATTCATATTGTCTTTTTGGTAACAAGCCACTGGGCTAAAAGCCTTCCTAAAATGCTTTGAGTTTTTCAAAAAAAGATGCTTCATAATGGGAAATCAGAAGTCACTGTTCCATGTGTTTTAAATCACATCAGTAAGGCTTTGACTGATGCCTAGAAACATGGTTGGGTTTTGATGGAATTCTGTGGCTTGAATTTCTCTCTTTTGTTTTTGGGGCTTTTTTTTTTTGCAGATGCACTTACTAGGTTGTACAGAAGGCTTTATTATTTATTATGTTTGTGGCTAGTGTTGTTATGACATGAAATAAAATTTTAACATTTGGTCTGTAAATTAATAGTATTTACCTTACTTTGATATTTTACAGTGTAAGCATGGACTTATGTCCTGAAAATCCATACTTTCCAGAGCACCATATCTTGCCACAGTGCAGCAGCCCAGAT
>NW_009915680.1:0-694 GCF_000696875.1 Nestor notabilis | reverse complement strand
TAGATTTCTAAATTTTATTATAAAATAAAAGCAGAAATATTTTCCAAAGAATGTATTCACATAATATAAACAATAAACAAAACTAAGGTGAGTGACTTGCGGTTGATACTTTTGTTTAGGTCTAAACTTGAGCAGCAATTCCTCTTTTTTTGTAAAGCCTACTCCTGCCGTCTTTGCACACCGAGGGGAGAATCTTCCCCTGCCTTCCTTTGGGGCCGGAGCCGGGCCATCACTTTCTTTCCTACCCAGCAAATGGCGAAAGCACCACAGGGACGAGGCCAAAGAAGCCGTCTCTCTGCAATAGCATCAGCTACAAGAAGGTTACAGAGTCTGCCTAGAGCGCGTGTTGCTGCTATAACTTGACTACAACTTTTGGATTCTTAGTTGAAATTGTACTTCGTACACCTGCCACGGATACATAGCTACAATAGAATAATGGGAGCGATGTGTAACTTCCAAACAGGCATGGCAACAGCGGCCTTGTGCTCCCCTTTCCTTCCCACCCCCCGAAAAAATACAAATAAAAATTACAATGTGCCTCTTCCCACACAGACCGGCCCGATCGAGTGACACCACCGAGAGATTCGTGAAGTTAAGGCTGGAAAGAGCTGCTACCAAACCGCCTTACAGCCTTCCGTGAAAAATCACGGTCCCACAGTCTCTACACGCCTGAGACCATCTTTAAGCAACCCTC
>NW_009915679.1:0-614 GCF_000696875.1 Nestor notabilis | reverse complement strand
GGAGGGATACAGGGATGGAGGGAGAGGAAGAGGAGACAGGGATGAAGGGCGAGACGAGGGATACGGGGGAAGCCGGGCAGAGCAGGATATAGGGATACAGGGACACTGGCTGCAGGAGGGATGCGGGATGCGGGGTGCAGGAGGGATGGAGGAGACTGTGGGATACGAGATGCGGGATGCAGGAGCTTGCGGGAGCCGGGCTCTGGGATGCAGGAGGGACACGGGCTGTGGGGAACAGGAGGGATGCGGGATGCGGGAGGGATGCGGGATGCAGGAGGCTGCAGGAGGGATACAGGATGTGGGGAACGGGAGGGATGTGGGATGCAGGAGGCTGCGGGCTCCGGGATACAGGAGGGATGCGGGATGCAGGCGGGATGCGGGATGCAGGAGGCTGCAGGCGGGACACAGGCTGCGGGGGACGGGAGGGCTGCGGGAAGCGGGCTCCGGCTGCGGTTTAAGTAGCGGCCGAGCGGGGCCGCCGGATCGATGGATATAATTTTCCTCAAAGTCGGAAAATAAAGTTCATCGCTGATCAAATTTGAGAGCAGGTTCCAGGCGCGGGGCCCGGGAATGGGCTTCGATCGGGAGCGGGAATGCCGGGACCCCCCCCCCCC
>NW_009915678.1:0-5133 GCF_000696875.1 Nestor notabilis | reverse complement strand
CCAGGCCGTGGGCCAGGGTACAGCAAAGCTGGCGCACTTAAAGCTAACGCTGGTGACGAGGCCTGCTCCCCCAGCGGACAGAGGGTCTGTCATACAGCAAAAACACCAATATGCTGCTAAATTCAAGCTGAACATCTCCTTCGGAAAGGAGTAATACTGCATACAGACTCGGAACAATCCGAATTAGGTTAATGCAGTTAAAAGCATTAAGATTTAAGAAAGTAACTGTTAAATGCCAACAGGAAACAGAGAAAAGATAAACTCCAGTTTTGCCTGAAACATACCTGAAATGAAGTATGTCCAGGTTACATTTACCTCATGATTCAAAGTTTTCCAGCAGGTTTTTAACTGCAAACTCTTTTGCAAAAGCAAAAAATAACACACACACCCTGCAAAAAAAGACAAACCAAACCAAAACCGAAAAAAACAACCAACCAAACCCAAAAAACCCCAACAAACCAAACCTTAGTTACATACTTTGATGTCAAGCTTTAACCAGAACTACGAAAGGGAGGCTGAATGGACGACGTAGAAGCATTGCAAAGAGATTCTGAACATGGAATGTATGTGCAATAAAACAACTGGAGTCCACCAAAGTGACTGCAAACTGGGCATACTACAACAAAATACACTGTACACACAGAGGAGGGCTTCACATTGCTCAGCGCATAAGGAAACAGAGGCAGGGTGAAGTTTGTATGGAAGCATCTGTGGAAGTAGCATCTCTGTGTATACTATTTAAAACTAATTTATATTTTAAATTTGAAAACTAATTGGATTTGAATTTAAATACTTCCAGCAGTATTTACCTTCTTTTAGATAGAGTATGATCACTCTTCAGTACACATTAAAAACCTTCTAAATAGAACATCTTCACTCTTCATTAAAAGTTGAAAACCTGAGAAACAGTGACTCATCTTCGTTAATCTGGCCCTTTAACATACCTGAGAGCTCATACTGTAGCAGAACAGCGTTCTTATCAGGGCCCAGTTTGACAGTTAACAGTTTCTCTAAACTGCCTGCTCTGCTATTTAAGAACTTCACTCCCCTTTTCTAGGAATAACTTCAACAGCCTCCTTTTAGCCTCCTCGTCCCAAAGACATTGACAAAACCTTCATCACTTACCAGAGGACTGGGCCATCCTGAGACAGTAAACATCCATTTAACAATCTCATGTGAAATTAAAGAACTAATCACAAAAGTAATTCTAAGGAAGTGTCCTTGTAGCAGTGAGGTAATCTTGTTCTGAAGACAGTTAGCTAGAGTAGTGACTTCAAAGCTGAGCGGTTCTCTTGGGGGTGTTTTAGGGTATCCTTGACTCTCTTGAGTACTCCCTTCTTCTGTAATCATTTCAAGACAGCCTGTATTTCTGATGTAATTTATGTTACCCAAATTATGTTTTCATGTGTTTGTCTTTTGCTGGCGGAATATTTAGTCAATATGTTTCAAACCTCAGTAGTTTTCCTTTGTATAACATTTTTGTACTTCTTACACAGTCCCTTTTTGGTGTGATGCGGGAACCTTTGATACAGCTGCAAACCAGGAAGCCATTTGCTCAAAATGAGATTTTCTTTCCTCAGGCATCCCAGCTGGTCTTTATACAGAACAGATCCAAAACCAGCCAAACACACACATGAACAAGGTGATTTTCACTCACAGACTGCAGGGAACTATATATAATTATTTAAAAATTTATTTAAAAATTAAGAGGATGGTGATCTATGTAAGAAGCTAGCCTCCCTTCTCGTTCACACAGATGAATTCTGAATTTTCTCGAATAGGCCTACTCTGTTAGGTAAATATGAAGAGAACGGTACTAGTACCTAGTAACTGAACATCCTCTGAATCTGGTATGAGAGGAGTGCTTGTTAGCTCTTGAATTATAGATTAAGCAGTATCGCTGCATGTATTTTTCTGTCAGATATCAGTGTAGTGTCTTCTGACAGTAGTGCTGCATTAGATGTCTTTTGCTATCACATTTAATTATGTGCTGCACACCTTCAAAGGGAAGGTCCAGGAATTGCTTACAGTTCTCTTTCTCATCCCGAACACTGAAGGATAAAATAAGTTTTAGCAGTTTAGGATTTCGTGATTCATCACTTTCTGCTGTGAGATGCTTTTATTCCAATAGTCATACATTTTTTGCTCTTAGTATGGTACAAAAGTAACAGGCTTCTCTAAAAATAGTTGGCTTAATTTGTGGACACACTTAACTGAATACAACCTGACCTTTCAGTTTGAAATTACAGATTGTAATGTTAGAAATACTTTTGAGCTGAAATTTCGGAGGAACGTCATCAACTTGGTCCCCCTTTGAGCAGGGGGTGCACTAGGTAACATCTAAAGGTCCCTCCCAACAGAAATTATTCTGTGATGTCTTGAGACTTAAGTAGATGTACCACTGCATGGAGGAGGGGAATGTGTGACATGAAGGACCAAAACAAACTTTAGACAGGCTAAATGAAAGGATGTTTTTTGATTTTTTTTATTCTTTTTTTAGTGACAGAACACAAAAATTTTATTTTATGTAATGAAGAATAATCAGAATATTTTTTCTAGCAAGTAAAAGAGTCAAAGCAGATTGTGCAGCTTAACACTGCTAATAGGGCTCTCTATCTCTTTCATGTTGCCAGTCCTCAAAAACTGGAATCTTCAATCCCATTTCGCCACCTAGTATGAAACAATCAAAAAAAGAGATTTCAATGACTACATTGTTTGATAACGGAGAATTAAATATCTGATAATTCTGAAGGTTTCCACTTACAGTGGTACATTTCTGGATGAAGTCTTACAAAGGAAATTGTGTGAATTCACAATGTGTTATAAATTTACTTTTACTGTGTAATGTAACTTCACTACTGTCTTTCCCCATAATTATTTTTTCTCTTAAGAATGTCATACTGAATTATGAGTAGAATTTTACATTTTATCTCACTGAGATAAAAATGTTATGCACAGTTTATGTATGGTCTAATTGAGACATAGGTACTAAATGATAGTTCAGGGTTAAACTGTGACTTAGACAAAAGGAATAACTGAGGTACAAAACAGAGACTTGAACCTATCTTTTTTTTCCTTGCACAAGGTATTAATATCCTTATTTCCATAACAATTTATTTTCTTTGCTAAAAAGCAAAGACCTAATTAAAAAGTAAAAATCAATTTACTAGACTAGTCAAAGACATTTAATGGGAATTACTCTCTATACATAGTTTCTGCTCATGGCCAAATTGGGTTGTGCAGGTCTTTAAGTCTTGTTGAGGGAAAAATCCTACAAAAGTAATTGACCAGGTGTTATATATAAACTTTACAATAAATTTGCTCTACAAGTCTTGTAACAGTACTGATCTTTATTTAAAGCCTGTTTGCATGCCAAACTTGCATTGAAATACCAACTCACAGGCTGCCTTATGTGCATACACTGTACTGTTGTTAGCACTTCACTTAGGAAAAAAAACCCAACTGTAAAATTGTATGGATGGTTCCCTATTTCTACTCATAAACCAAAACTAATATAAATAAAAGCTAATTGTTATTGTATTCCAAAACCTGAAAAACAAGGAAGTTCAAACAGAAAGAGTCATCACAATAACTTGCAGTACCTGAAAGCGTCTGGATTGTTAGTTTACAAACACATTTACGTACATTTCCCAGCTATTGAGTAAACAAGATAGCTAGCCTGCTGTTAGCTATTTATGTATGCTCTGTGTAGACCACATCCTGCAAACTTAAAACGTTACAAAACAGTCAAGCTTAAACCATCATAGGCAGCTTTCAGCATAAAAATTTCCAGTATATTCTGAAAACTAAAGCAAAAAGCATTGAATTATGGTCTCATTTAGCTAACAAATCTTCTCTTCTCTCACCAGACAACTCCTTCTTTAAGTCCCAGGCACAGTCGGTGCACAACTCTTTTTTATACAGCAGCCCCACCCTGTGATTAGCAAAATGCTTTACATACTTGTGAACAGAAAAAGTAACAGGCAATTTGGCCCCATGTTTTCCTTCCTACTTTCACTGTTCATCCAAACAGCTGCTTGCTCTTCAAGGGACAAATCCTGCTCTAATGTGGAATATACTCCGTAAAATGCTGCAAAATACATTGATATGCTTTGGCTTTTTTGTAGTCTACCTCACTGACCTTCACAGGACACTTTGACTTCATGTCACAGCCAGTGCAATGGCCTGATTTCCTCTTATGGAGAGTAAGAAATATATCTGCAAGCACAGAAGCTGCACTGAGGCAGAGCATCTGAAAGTACCAGCACTTTTTTAGCGTAAAAATTAGTGACCACCACCACCGCACCCCAATCACCTTTTAATTGCACTGAGGAGGCTGGCACAGGCAGAGATAAATACAGCAGATGTATCTCTGGATGCTTGTGTGTTGGTAATCGTAGAATCATACAGGTTGGAAAAGACCTGTGAGATCATCAAGTCCACCACTAAACTGTGTCACTAAGGACTTCATCTACAGAGTTCTTGAACACTTCCACCACTGCTCTGGGCAGCCTGATCACCCTCTCTGTGGAAACATTTTTCCTAACACCCCATCTAAACCTCCCCTGGCGCAGCTTGAGGCCGTTACCTCTTGCCCCATCGCTTGTAACTTGGAAGAAGAGAACGACCCCACCTCACTACAACCTCCTTTCAGGCAGCTGTAGAGAGCGATAAGGTCCCCCTGAGCCTTCTCCAGACTAGACGCCTCCATTCCCTCAGCTGTTCCTCATCACACTTGTGCTCCTGTGCCATTAAAGATTAGCGGACACCACCCCGCATTGGGTGAGGTAAATAGAGGTTCTGCTGCGCCGCTGCAGCTCGGGACGGCAGCAGCTCACCCACCTGCGCTCCCGACGACCCGGAGCGTCGACTCGCTTCCGCCCGACGGGGCGGGTGTGACGCCGGTACCGGGACTCCCGCGCGCTCTTCTCGGAAGGGAGGCGGTTGCTTGCGCGGGGTCAGCCCTAGGGAGGGAAGATGGAGGGAGCAGCGCGGGGGAGCCCGTAGGGAAGGGCAGGGGTTGAGGAGAAAGCTACAGAAGGGCCGGCGGCGGCAGCGCTGCTCCACCGTACACCTCGTGGGCTTTGCGGGGAGACAAGAGCGGCGGGGCCGGGCTGGTGTGGCGGCCCTGAG
>NW_009915677.1:740-18242 GCF_000696875.1 Nestor notabilis | reverse complement strand
GTGCTGGCGTTCCCGGGGCTGAGGTCAGAGCTGCTCATCACACGCAGTCAGTCCCCATCCTCCCCCCTCCTCCCCAGCCTTGCGGGATGCCTTCCTTTCGGTCAGGAAGGGCCGGGCTTGGATGCGTGCGGGAGCCAGGACATGCCGAGGACCGTACCAAGTTACGCAGAGCTCTGGCGAAGCGCCGTTTGGAGGTGCTCGAGGCTGCAGAAAGCTCGGCCTCTCCCCCTGGACAGCTACAGGCACCAGCACAGGGAGGGACAGTCCCTTCTTAGTGCAGTTTCCCAGTTATGTATAACTGCATTTTCTCCTGGGGAGTTGTTATAACTCATAAACAAAAGTTAGCCCCTTAGCAGAAGGGTAAGTTTTTAAAGTGCATGTAGCCTACTGAGAGGTTTACAGCAGAAGTTTGAAAGGCAAAAAATCGAGTTCCTGAGCAGTGATTTTTTTTTTTTTTATTTTTTTCCTAGACTTACGTGCTGTGGGAAAACACAAAAACCCCAAACTTTTAAACTCGCGTTGGGCAGAGCCTACTGGGCAGGTCTGGGGACTAATTTTATTCCTCTGCCTCGAGCGGTAGCGTGTTCCTGGTTGAAGTTAAACATTTCAGTCTGGACTGGGTTGTGTTCTGCAAGAAATGGTGGTATGGAAACATGAGTTCTTATCTCCTGCCCTTGTTTGGTTCCACGGAAGGCTGGAGCTGAGCTGGCATTCTCTGGAATCAAACAGTCAAATTCTCTTCCTTTCAAATGGGGATTTATTATGCTTGCTCTGGGGTTTGCGCTGTTTGAAAGCCTGGCCACATAAAGAAATAGCTGGAATGCTTCAGGAAAAGTGCTGAGCCCTTGAACTGATGCAATAGTTCATTTTAGAAATGGTGCTTGGCTTAGTGCTTGTGGAGCCTGAACGTCGACCTTGCAGATGGATCCAGCACAAACAGGCTTAGTCGTGTGCTTGAAAGCAAACAGGGTGCCATTTCCCCCCAAATCTGGCAAGCTGGAGCTCAAAGGCAGGGTGTTCCCAAATAAATATGCCTGGCAAAAGGGAGCTGCAGCTCCTTGCTTGGTGTCAGCTAAACAGGGAGTGAAGAAAGCAGGTCTGCTGGAAAGCCATGACAAACACCTAACAGCAGCCAAGGCAGGTGAGGGATAGCTGCTAAAGGATAAAATACATATGATGGAGGTGCACTAGGTTGACAGAAGCACCCAAACCAAAGGCTTTTCCTTCTGAATCCAGTTGTCAGGGAACAGCCCAACTGGGACGCTGTGATGGCACCAGCACTTCACTAAGGCAGCAGCTCGTGGGTGTTCTCACCCCATTGCTAGCCTCATCCTGAGCAGGCAGGGCCGGGTGATGTGCTGCCTGCATCTTCCCCTGCCCGTGGGATTTCAGGCTGTTGCCTCCTTTGCACTTCTCAGACCTGCTGTTACCTGTACAATGTACCCAGCAAAAATTGCATCCACCACGTGGGGTCCAGTGGTTCCAGTTTGCTGCCACCCGTGGAAGCCGGTAGGGTCTGGTTATGGGAGATCACTAGCAACTGGGGTCTGTGTTGCCTTTGCTTCAGGTACACCTTTGAAAGCCAGATTTTTCTGTGCAGCAGTGAAGGAACACAGAAAAACGGTTTTTAATTGACTGGCAAAACCAGAAGAACAAAAGGCAGGCACTCCTAGAACAGTCATGAGAATAGCCAGGAGAGAATATCATAGATAAATAAGGTAACAGTACTGGCAAAACACATATGAGCTGCATTGTGTGCCTACTGCAGCTCGACTGAGAACATAACTTGGACGTTAGAATCTATCCTTTTTGCAATGTTAGAGTTTATTCTTTCTTAATATGGTTTTAATACTGAAGTGACTTTTACTGAGTGCTCCAGTAATTAAATGAGACTACAAGAGGTCTTGAGTTTCCCATCTGAAAGCCTTTATGACTGTAATAACCAAGCTGAAAGGTTTTCCTTTCCAAAAACGGGCTTTGGAGCTGGTGCGTGGTGGGGGAGCAGCCAGCCAGGATGCTGCTGAGGGTGTGTCAGGGTGGGGGTCAGTTTTTCCCCTTCCACTCAGGATCCTTTCCAATCCTTCCCTTTGCAGTTCCTTCTGGGGCAAGGGGGTGGGGGGGGGGTGTGACCCCCTGCAACTGGGTTCGCTGCAGCAGCAGGGAATCGGGGGGTGGGGAGGGGGATCCGAGCAGGTCCCCACCATAGCTGCTGCAATGTTCCAAGAGTGCGCAGAACCCCTGGGGAAGGAGTGACATCTGTAGGGACAGACTTTCCATCCCCAGACATCAGACAAACCCTCTCTGATAATTAGTAAAAGACTGAATCACATCGGTAGTTTCTAGAGACAGCTGGGACTAAGTTTAGCAAGATTTCCTCCCTGGTGTATTAATAACTAGATGTGATTAATGCTATGAGTCAGGAAGAGGGTTTTGAGGAATCCTCTTTCCACCCACAACCAAAAAGCTGTTGCCTGAATGCAAAATTGACCTTGACATCCTCCCATCCATAGAATAAGGGTCTCATCTTGGGACCCTTACAAAAAGTATCCAGTGAATCAGACAGGGCGGTGAAATTTTGCAGTTCTTTTCTGTGGGCTTCAGCTGGGCCATTTCTACTCCCAGTCTATCCCAGTTTAAGAAATGCCCAGTGGATTTACCCTGCGTGACTCACACAAGCACAGGGTGGCTGGCTCTAGGTCATGAATGTGTGGGGACACCCAGGACCATCCATCCTGCCTTGGCTCCATCCTTGAGCACCATCTGCTGGCTTTTCCTCCAGGGACTTCTCAGGCATCCACCAAACCCAAGGTCACCTTCTGCCCATCACAAAAAACCTGTTCCCAAAGACAGAGCCGCTGCTTAACTCTGAAATCAGTGAGTACCACCAAAACCAAGGGTTGCTCCGTTATCTTTCCATCACCAGTCCGAGCACAGTGGATTAGAGGTGTGAGGTCCAGCCATGGCCCTCACACCACTGTTTCAAAGCACAGGTTCTCTATCCCGCTTGCAAAGCAAGGCAGAGACCTTTTCTGCTACAAGGGCAGGGTTGCAGATTGTGTTTCAATTTTGCTCTCAATAGATGGTTTTCATTAGTTCCAAACGATTTGCCATTGCTTTTGTCCAAATACTTCCTTCACCACCAGCACCCTGGTGAGGAAGTGGTGCAGGGAAGTATGTTCTGAAGCTTTTATTGACTCTGCTGTTCTCCTACGCTTTGTTTGTCTGTCTGCAAATCTCTCTTGATGTATTTGTACACTGATACCACCCTTGAGTTTGAAACAGGCAGGGGAAAAGGGCAGGAGTATGCCTAGAGCATGTGGTGAGGCTGGGAGAAAGTGAGCTGGGAAGTAAGGCCAGGGAGGAGCCACCCAGCTCTGCCCTTCCCATCCCACAACCCTGGCAAGGACATTAAAACACTGCTGCAAAATCTTCCTCCCATCCTCGAGGATGAAGCTGTGGTGGTGGGTTCAAGGCAGGCTGCACTCGGGTGGGCTTGTGCAAGCCTTGAGGATGCCACCCAACAACCTGGGTGCAAACCAGGCTTACTTTCAGTCAAGGGCACATCCGCCACTTGGCATTAGGGAAGGGAGGTTTGTGCCCCAGCAGAGCTCAGTGGAGTGGATTCCTGGGGCTCCCTGGAGTAGCGCCAGGGAATACGTAGTCTTGGGACCTCTCTGATCCCAAGCTGATCCCCCAACTGAATGTTAACAGGTAATTTGCTCTGCCTCGTCTCTTTATCTGTAAGGTAAGGGCTTGCCCCCCAGCTTATGTGAAGGGCAGAAAAATGGGGATCAGTGTGACCGCTGCAGGTGGAAGAGCTCTCACAAAGCCCAGCACAGGCTGCAGCCTTTTGGTCTTGATTTCTACTTCTTTTTTCCCCCCAAATCAAAGTTCTTAAAAATATCTGCTTCTGCTAGAAGACATTTTTCTTTTGATAAATCATAAAGTCACAGACTGGTTTGGGTTGGGAGGGACCTTAAAGCTCATCCAGTTCCAACCCTAATTCGTGATTTCTTAAAAGGGTGCCTGTTTTGTTGGAACATTTCTGAGGCTGATACAGCCAGTAAAACACAGCAACAGGTTAATCCCCGAAGCAGCAATGAAAGCAAGCCTACACCAGGGCTGCGTGTATTGACTGAGTCTATACATACTCTTAATCCACGGCTTAGAGAGGAGCTCATAATTCAAAAGAAGAAACTTGGGGCCCTGACCAATGGCATCTTGCAGAAAGCTCTTCTGCTGGAATTGCCTTTTGGCTTCTGAGATGACAAGGAACAAACTACTCTCAAGTATGTAAATAATGTAAATACTTTTCCCCTCTAAGACAATGCTCAGCTTGTGGGTCAGTGAACTGTGATGGATGTGCACTGCGAGGCTGGCTGTTAGGAAAAATGCTGGCCAAGCTCTGTTTCAGAATGGAAGTTAACTCGGGAGCATGTGTGAGAGACGGTTTGGTCAACACAGACCTTGCCAGCTGTTGCTCTGGGTTGCTTCTGTTTTCTTGCATTAGATCCTTCCATGTGATGCTTTGCACAAGGGGGTCAAAAACAAATCTCAAAATCATGGCTTCCCTGTCCTGTGGCAACTTCAGCGCCACATCCTGCATACAGAGCCCTCTGAAATGGGCTGCACATCAGTGGCTCAATGGCACTTCCCATTCTGTGACGGAAAGGACCATCACTGGGGAGAGGTGAGGTGGCTTGAGAAGAGCTGTGGTCAGGGAGAAGCCAGAAATACACACTGCCCACACGGACGGGATGATGTAACAGCAGACGAGGCGAAGAGGGATTAGAGGGAATTATTCATATCCATCCATGAATGAGCATTATGTTAGTTGGGAAGATACAGGGGAGAAAAGACCTGAGGGTTGCTGTAGCCAAGTCATTGGAAACCTGTGATCATTGTGCACCAGTGGTAAAGAGGGAAAACTCGTGTTACAGCAAGAGGGAGAGGACAGCACTGGCAATACAAAAGCTCTGCATTGATGCACCATACATCTCCATCCCCAGGGGATATTTCTTTTTAGGATTCCCTATTAAGAATATATATTTTTATCTTGCTCACCTGGGTTTTCCAATGGTAAATGGAGTTTTCCACAACCAGGTCTTGCTTCAGGGCAGAGTGAGACAAAGCGAGGAGAGCAGCAATGCTGGAGTCCAAAACACCCCATGGGGATTATGACCCACACTCCAACCTCACCAGGGCTGCTGCTTCTCCACTGGGACACCAGGTCCTCAGTCAGCCCTTGCTATGTTTTCTTTCTTGAGGGAATACTGCAGGAGCTGGCAGGGTGCTGGCAGCGAAGCCTGGGGAGGGTGGTGTTAGGCAGAGGTGGCTGCTGCTTCCCGAGGCATCATGGATCTGCTGCAGCATGGAAGGTGACACCCTACTTCCCGGGGATAACAGAAAGCAGCACTAGTTGCTGAGCATCCCTGTGTTGCATTGCATCCTGGCATTGGTGGTGCTAAAGGCAGCCCAGCGTGGGATGAGCTTGGTTCTCCCCCATGGGAGGGTCCATGCTGCCCCCAGCTGGGTGACACAGTGGTCCAGGCTGTGTAATCTTTCTCTCCCCTGCAAACATCCCATCGCTTTTTGGGCAGTTGATGCAAGCAGTGCCTCCCCATCGTAGCTGTTTTGTTTGGAGTTAGCATTAAAAAAGCCCCCCAGGAAATAGCATGTATGGGGTCGGTGGGTATTTATTCCTCAGGGGCTTGTCTGTGACTTGCACTGAGCATATGGAACAACTGGTACTTGAGATGTTTGTGTCTGAGGCATCTGGAGACGCTGAGTTTCTAATGATGAGTTAAAATTGTGACATTCACTGGTTTGGACAGAACTGATGAGGTATCACTTGGGAGATGCTGAATTTTCCCCTGTAAATGGCTGGAGCTCCTTTGGAAGCTAAAAAGCCAAGTGTTTTGTCCGAAAGCAACCTAGATACTCAAGTATGGGTGTATTCCTGGCTGGTCTAGGCAATTTTCAGGGCAATGTATTTCTCTGTGTGAGAGCTTCATCATCGATGCAGATGCAACCTCAATCTTTAATTTGAGAGTTTTTCTTTAGGCCAATACCAGTTCCTCAGCACTGCCATGTTATCTGCACACAGCCACATGCAAACTGGGAAGAAAGAGAAATTAGTTTCCATATCAAATTAAGGTCTCACAGGTATGGAAAAAAACGATTTGATTAAGCTGCACAAATGGCCAGATGTAAAATTTACTGAAAATCTGGGTACGAAACAAAGCCATTATGAATTTGCCTGGGGAAGAGAAGGCTGAGGTTTTTATGTAAAGGGGATTAGGCATCCCTCTGGGCAGCTGCCTCCTCCCGCCAGCACCCGCAGCTCCTGCTGCAGCCCTGGGATTTGGGATATCCCTGGATGTGAAAGATGAACCTGGCTGGAGCAGGAAGAGGTGGGGACAGCTTTGCATGGTTACTGTTGCTGTTTATCACCCTTTCCAATGGCTAGTGGCAGAAACGAATGGAAAAAAGCCTTCAGTGCTCCCATAAACGCCGGAGCCAGCAGGCTCGCCAGCCTCACAAACGTGTCCTCCGTCAAACGCCTCATTCATTCATTCTGCTGTGGGGACCCACAAAAATAACATCATTTCCCCAAGGCAGAACAACACCACGCTTGTCCCTAAAAAATCCCCACACCACCAAGCAGCCAGTCACCTGTCAGCTACAAGTGAGCTGGGACAGGACTGATCCTTATAGGACGGAGCATCTATGCAAGTAAAACTCGGGAGGAGCGAGCCTGAGTGCCAGCAAAGTGTGATGGAGAATCAGCCAGGTTGGAAAAGCGCTTTAAGCTCATCCAGTTCAACCATTCCCAGCAGTGCCAAGGCCACCACTCACCCCTGGCACTGAGGCCTCGGCTACCCGGGCTGTGAACACTTGCAGGGACGGTGACTCCAGCCCTGCCCTGGGCAGCCTGTTCCAATGCCTGAGCACCCTCTGGGCAAGGAATTGTTCCTCAGCTCCAGCTAAACCTGCCCTGGGGCAGCTTGAGGCCGTTTCCTCTTGTCTCATCCCTTGTTCCCTGGGAGCAGAGACCAGCCCCCTCCTGGCTCCATTCTCCTGTCAGGCAGTTGCAGAGAGCGATAAGGTCAGTCTCATCATTGTCTGGAGTTCTTCTGGCTCCCCAGGGTCCATCAATAACATGGCCAGGCACACTGTCTCCTTCAATGAGGGATGGCACATCGCCACTGCTAGGGAGGAGGCATGCAGAGAGGACTAGTCCATGGCAGACGATGCTCTGTTCTAACTTCTTGCTTCCAACAAGCTCCTCTTCCTCTTTGGGGACAGGTGCCAAAGCTTGTATCTTCTTGATTTACACTGTGTGTGGTTTTCTCTGCTTTATCTAACATTCAGGAGGACTGGGTAACATATGCTTATGAGTAGGATGTGAATTTCCAACTAGAAAGGATGTTTCTCACAGATCAGTTTGTGGATGGCATGCTTATTTAAGGTTAGGAAACCAGTCTGATTAGAATGGGCTTTGTCATTCATTTGATGTAGTTCTGAACTGAATTGTTCAAGGCAAGTGTAGAAATGTTCAAGTGTAGATCTGAAATACTCAAGGCCAGGCTGGATGGGGCTTGAAGCAACCTGCTCTAGTGGAAGGTGTCCCTGCCCGTCGCACGGGTTGGAGCTGGAGGAGCTTTAAGGTCCTTCCAGCTTTAAGGTCACTTCCAACCCAAACCATTCCATGATTCTATATATTGGGTGACTGTGGTCCTTTTTTGTAAGGGAAAATTACCCACTGTGAAAGCAATGCTGCTGGCAGGCTGGGGCTTAAAGCATAGCCCTACCTAACCCAAAATCACATTGAGCACACATATGGGGAAGACAAAAGCAACTTCCCGCTATCTCTGGGAGGAGATAGAGAAACACCCTGCTGACAGGCTGCCAAAGCAGGGGCTTACGTACCCTGCACACCCCAACTGCTCCAGCTCCTCGTGCTGGTCTCAACATGACCCCTACGGGCTGCCCCTAAACCTCTGTCTCAGTGAGGGTACCCGCTCTGGTGCCCAGTGTATTTTGGGTGCCAGCAGTGTAACCTAGTGATGCCTGGCCATGCCAGCACCCTTCTGGGGGTGAGTCTATCAGACTCCAGCTCAGAACCCTGTATCCTGCTTCCAGCGCTGGGCGCACACCTTGGCAGCTCAAGCGCGATGGAAAGGCTGTGTCCTGCCAAGGCACAGCCCAGGCTGCAGTGCTGGGGTCTGAGGCCGTCCATCAGCTTTTCCAAATGGTCATTTCCTCCCCATCGCCACCAGCTGGGTGCACACCGGAAAGGGAGCTCTTGCAAGGTACTTGCATGATGCCCAGACCAAGGAGGGGGACCCTGTTGCGTGGCAGCTCATGGTCCCACCTTTGGGCCATGGGGAAGCAGGGTGCTACAACAGTCTTGCGGAGCATCCCACTCACTCTTTATCTCCTAAACCTGGCACCTAATGGGCATAATGGGCTGGTGCCCCTGGTTCGAGGGAGAGGGCTGGGGCAGAGCAATCTGCTTCAGGGGCAACACTGGAGGATTTCTGTGGATCTGAGGCACGGGTTCAGTAATTTGACCTCCTCTGCAGCAGGGAGGCTCTGGTGGAGCAGGAACGTGCAGTGATGTACAGAGTACAGCATGTACATCGCTTGTCCTGACAGCAGCATGTTCTCACTAATTTCCCTGTTGATCTATATCCTTGAGCAGGGCTGCCACTGACATCCTCCTCGCTGTGCCACAGAGGAGCACAGACCTCTACAAAAAACATCTGGTCAGCCAGTTTCCCGGCTCTCTGCTCTGAAAGCCCCTGGATCAAATTAGATGCTTGTGGGCTGAATGAAAAGCCGTTGTATGTGAACTTAATCCCCCACTGAGACCTGTGTCCTGGAGCAGGCAGCTGGGATGTCTGCAGGGAGCTGATGCTTCCTCTCCCTGGAAGGGCTGATCTGCCCAGTGCTTTAACAGCGGGAGGACCGTTTTAGGTGAGATGATGTAACCGGATGTGTGGCAGGGACGTGCTCTCCCTGTGGCATCATTCTGGCACCTGGATAAATCCTCACTGAAAGGGCACAAGCTCAGCGGGTGTCCAGGGACCACCTCGGTGCCAAACAGCCCCCAGGGGTTCCTGACTCTTGCAATAAAAATACTGCAAGCGAGCTTGGGGTGCGTTATGTGGCTTTAAGCTGACCTATATGGCTATAAAGATATGAGGTCCTGTATCAAGAAGTACCTTGGAGGCAGTGGTTTCTTCTAGCTATGCTTTGGTGGACCCCAGGGGCTATGTTCTGGGTCAAGGCTGTGCAAGGTGCTGTACCCACAGGGTGGGAAATGACCTTGGTTCCCAGGGGCTCCTGGTCCAAACGAGAAGAACAAAGAGGCCAATGGCACAAAGAGAAGAGGAAAACACCCCGGTCTCACCCCTTACCCCCTCATCCCCCAAACTGAGTACCTCCATATCACAAACTGATGGCCACAGGCATCACAATGTATTTGGCCATAAGGTTTTAACTTGGGTGAGGTATGGGGTATTTAAAGGAAGGGGATGGGGGGGGATCTAAATGTACAGCAAACAAGGGTCAAATCCTTATTTAACAGCAGCAGATTTTCTTCCTTATTATTTTTTCACACAAATGGCCTGACCTCCTCCCAGCAATGCCCATTTGGCCTCTGCTCAACCGGGAGGAGGAATACCAGAGAGAGGGGAGGAGATGGGCGGGTTTCTTCCCCTCTAAGAGGCCAACCCTGGCCAGACTTCACTGGTCATGGGATAGCAGCTGGGATTTTCCTTCTCTATGAAGAGAAGGAACAGGGAGGAGAAAAAGGCAGTTGTGAGTCCTCCTCAGAGCTTGGGAGAGCTTGAAGAAAGTAATGAAGGACTCTCAGAGATTGTGTTTGTTTCTTTTCCATGGTTTAAGCTTTTGGGCGGGTGGGAAGACACCTGGCAAGAGAGCTGTGAAAAACTTGTTTATGAAAGAGAAATATGCGGTGTCTTCAGTTCCAGACAAAAAGCCAGTGTCCTGTGTCCATGCCTGAGCCCAAGCCAGGGCACTGGAGTCCGCAGTGTGCCTGGGCTCGGGAGGCTGGATGTGCTGCTCCCAGGCACCACGTCACTGGACATCATAGGTGCCCAAGGTTACAAAGCAGGTTTTCTAGAGAGGTCCTCTAGACATGAGGTCCTGGCTCTGGCTGGTAGGAATAAGGTGGGCAGAGCTGCTCGGTGTCCCATTTTGGACACGAACGCTGTACTCCTGTCCCAGAGCTTGAGTGATTCTTTGGATGCTTCCGCATTTAGGTCATGGCCCAGATTTGCTTTCTTTGAACAGAGTAAGGAGGGTGGCTTCAGCATCCAAATACCTCCAGCCTTGAGGTATCATTCGAGGTGATGGGGGGGTTAATACACCCGACAGACAGCTGTTGTCGCTGCTGGGCTGGCAGCCAGGACAGGGTGAATGGGAAGGCGTCACGATACGTGTTAGGAATGGAGACTTCTCCCAGGGTTAATGAAGAGATTAGAAGTACAGAAGGACCCTTTTGGCGTGCTGGCTCCCCGTGCTCGCTGCCTGTATGTTTTGCTGGACTCCACGAGGTGGCACAAGGAAACTGCTCTCTCTGCGAAGAGCATCCCTGGGCTGCTCAGGGTCCCGAGACTGCACCTTTCGGTGCCGGGTCTGCAGCAGCAACCAGCCGGGGGGCTTCAGCAGAGCTGGAGAACTCCTGCGTGGGGGTTGTTCCCTCTTAGCTCAAGCGCTGTTTTGCTCAGTGCCCAGAAAGGACGCGCTGAGTGTGCGGCACGATGCCCTTGGTGTTAGGAGCTTGTTTAACAGGCAAGGACAGTGGGGTGCTTGTACCTGAACTCTTGTGCGGATACCTGGGGATACCTCCCCTTCCCTGGAGGTAGTCAGAGAGGCCTTTCTGCCATCGGGTACCTGCGATGCCCCTGGTCCTGGGTGCACCCCAGGATGAAATCTGAACTACACCCGAAAAAGCTGCAGAAAGTGGCTCTGGCTGGGGCTTTGACAGAAAGGAGGGAAGGACAGACACAGACACATGGGAGGTTGGTTTTCTTTTATGAAGTGGAACATGCTTTCTGGCTGGGATGGGCTAAAAAGTTTCCCTTTTCCTACCAATCCAAGGACCTTGACGAGGCAGCTCAGCCTCTCCCGCTGCTTCTTCTCAAGTCTGGAGTTACCTATGCTGTAGCCTGCCATCTTCACCGCGCCCCACAGTCTGCCCTTAATCCCTCCAGCCAGAGTGTTTCTGGGTGGCATGTCCCCTCTCCAGACCAAGCGAGACATGCCAGCTTTAAACCACCAAAAGTGTCAGTTCTGCATCTCCCTGTGAAAGAAAAACTTCTGGCTGCCATTTCAGTCCATGCCACAGATGCCTTTCCTGTGCCAGCCCTCTCTCACTGTTGCTGTTATTCCCGGGTGAAGTGGGCTTGGATGGTGGGGACAGGACTTATATGGCTCAGCCAAAATGACACAAACGCAGGCAGGATTCTGGTTCCCAGCCCTTCGCTTGCTCAGCCTGCCTCAGCAAAGCCGCTTATGTTTGCTTGTTACCAGGTGTAAAAAGAGGATGTCGATAAGCTCCCTATGCTCCAGCCAGCTCTGCTTGGGCACAGTCATTCTTGACCCAACCAAGAAGTCCTGCCCCATAGCACAGAGCTTCAGGGCCAGGTGAATCTCTGAGGATGCTAGGTTGTGCTACGGCTGCATCATATATATAATATACATGTAATATGATAGATTATGTGCATCTGCAATGAGGCAAGTGCCTCTGGCTCCACCTGGGCGAGCAGCAGCCCAGCATGGTTGCCTCAGGGGTAGGCTGTGAGCGATGGAAAAAGGATGAGGGCTGCAGTTAGCTCTGCTGCCTGGAGCAGCAGACAAGCGGGAGGGCTCATGAGAAGCACAGGAGCCAGATTGAGCTTGAACCTGTTCATCAGACACTTGTTAGATCAGTAGAGAGCAGCCCCCCAGGCTCTCACATCCCCAGGGATGGCGGGTGCTGGGGCTCTGGGGTGCACCCTGCCTTCCCCTCATTGCCCCAGGGAGTGGTGCTGAGACAAGTTAATTCAAGGAGCTTTCTGGATTCAGAGAGCAAATAATTGCAAGAAAGATTCTTCCCTCAACCTTCCCCGTCTGCAGCCTATTTGTATTTGGAAGAACAACTCTGCCTTCCCTCCCCCTGGCGAGTGGCCACCTCATCCCACAGAGGCAATGGTGGGATGTTCAAAAGAGGACAGGAATAATGATGCTCACTGGCGGTACAGGGCAGAGACAGGCACATGGAAACTCATTAGAGAGCAGATCGACTGGCGAGGCTCTCCTCAGGCAACCTTGCTGGGAGCACTTGCACAGCACTGATGCTGCTGGCTGCGTCCAACAGTCCTTCCCACCCCTACAGGGTTGCATCTGGTGGGGAAAAAAACCCAATAGGCTGTGTCTTTTCTAGCTGCAAGGCATCTCGTCTTGAGCAGGGAGGGGAATGAAGCACTGGGACAGCTTCAGGAGGGACAGGGAACCTCCTGGAAGATGGAGCTTCAAAATAGAGCCCAGGGCAGGTCGGCAGGCTGGAAACTAGCTGCAGCTCAAAACAAATGCCATGGCTGGTGCCCTGGCCACCCAGCTTGAGAGCAAAGAAGGATGCTGCCACAGAAGGCTGGTGGGGGGACGGCTGCCAGAAGCTGTGGTTTGGGCCATGGGGTCTGCACTGTGGTTCTCTGCCTTTCTAGGGCCTCAGGGCTTTCACTGCAGATGTTGAGCCCCTTCCTGGTCCTTTGTCCTGATTGCCATCTTGGGTGAATTAAAAGGAAAAAGCCAGCTGCTGTTGCTTGCATGGGCAGTCAGCAAGACCTTCAGAAGGGTTTCTGGTTTGGGGTTTCCCTCTGGTGGGAATAGTCTGCTTTTCCAAGCTGGTTTTCCCTCTTTTTGACATCTGTGGATCTCTGCTGATCTCCAGGAACTCCTCTTTGGTGTCTTTTAGACAAGTTGAGTTCTTCTTTATCATCAGCTTCATTACGCTGTTTCCCCAGCAGAAAGCAGATAGGCAGTGGCAAAGGACAAACATGTGGGGTCTGTTTCTTCTGTGTAGTGTATCAGCCTCTAACCATGGTACAGAAGACCTCTCTGGGCTTTAGCGAAGTAGGAATGAGTTCAGTGATGACAGCCTGTGCCTTCAGACAGCCTGAAGCAAGCACCCTAACCCTGCACAAGCTGCTTGGTTCCTCAGGCAGTTACCTCTCAAATTGTGTTTGTTTCGTTTTTGACCCTGCTATTTGGCTGAACAGGAACATCCAGTTAGTGCCATTACCTGATAACTCTGATCTTCTTCATGGCTTCATAGGTGCCCAGGCTGTTTCCAGTGTAACTGGTGAAGCCTCTAGAGCATTGCTTTCCATATGGATGATGTGAATCCAGGTCCCTGCTGCAGGCTGAAATCTCAGTCACAACATAATTGCATTTAAGATTTAAGGAGGGGAGAAATGTTCAGGATGACCCTCTTGGGCATTTGCTGGGATCGCCCGAGTCTGATGTCTGCAGCAAAACTTCCACTTCAGCAGTGTCAAAATGGTGTGAAAAGCACTAGGTTTTACTGCAAACTAGATGGGACTATCCTGGGATAGCGCAGCTGCTCCCTGCTCTGACTCAAGATTACCATGGCCTATGTTGTGTTTAAGCCTTTGCAAAGACCTCCACCTCTGTCGGTGGTGACTGAGTCCTCAGGCTACTCTAGCCTATTGCAATGGAGGATATTTGAACACAAACATTAAAGCCCAGCCTCTGAGATAGGACAGGACATAATGTCCACAGGGAAGACTGTGGCAGCTGTGATCTGCTCTGCTCTCATTGTGGAGCACTGGGAAGGGGAGGGAATCGGTGCTTTTATCACCATTTGTAGAGGAGTGGGAATGAACCGACCTGTCTAATGAGCAGTCTTGTCTATCCTAGATCTCATGATCTCTGAAATACCAAAGTACTGTTGCCCCAATCAATCAGCATTTTGCATTTAAGATGTATTGAACCATTTGTCTCTGGTGTAACTCCTACATCTGTGTTAAAGCCGGTGATGAGCTCCCACGGGCCCCAGGTGCTGATCCTGAAGGTGCTTCTCAAATCACATTTCCCAGAGTGTGGGCAGGATTCATGTGGTCTCCACAGTCCACATATCCCAAACCAGGCTTTGTGTCCATCTGCTGCTGCTGGGCTGCAATAGGGCACAATCCATTAAGACCTGTGTCGGAAGTGACTTTGAATTCCTGTTGATTTTGTAGGGATTTGCTGGTGTTTGTTCAGTGACTGTTTACCTTGGTAATTCCTACGAGCTGCAGGGGGCAATGCCCTTTGCCAAGTGTTTTACTGCCCAAAGCAGACGCTTCAATTGTATTTTTCATCGCTGCAAATGATGCATTCCCACAGGATCCAGCTCACCTTGGATGCTGGGGAAAATGTGTCCCTGTGAAAAACATTCCTTCCTGGTGGTAACTCTCCCAGCTAGGTTTTTTTAGGCAAGTGTCTGGGTTTCTGTTCATATTGGCAAGTAGAGGAACATTTGCTTCTTTCCAAAGGCAAGCTGGAAATAGAATAGGGATGGTTCAGTCTCGCTTGTGTTGTCAAAATAGGTGAGGAAAGTGGAAATAGTTCCTGATCCATGGAAATATAAGCTGTGAGTGATGCGAGAGCAGGATGGTGAGCTTGGATCAGGGCTTGGTGTTTAGTCCTCTCTGTAAACAACGCAAAGATGCAGTGCTTCTCACGTCAGGGTGACAGTAGCCTTGTGGCATAATCCATCAAAACTATGATTAGATCTATATTAGAAAAATTGGGGTAGATCAGAGAAGGCAGAGATGAGGAATCTCACTGCACCACCATCCAGGCTAAAGCTCCATAGAGTTCACATGATTCGGGAAAATGCCCTTACAGCTTCCACCTTAGGAATGACAGTTCACAACCTTTGTTTTCAAGATCTCCGTGATGGCAGTTTATTAATCGCCTCAGATGTCAGAGCATCCACCTTGAATGACCATTTTCTTTAAGCCAGGCCGTTGGGGTCATTCTGAATGAGATGTGGTCATGTCATAACATAATTAACAGTCATATTAATAGATAAAACCTGTAATGATCCCTCACAGGTCATGTACAGAAATAGCAGCAGCATTGTACACACCTTCCCTGTCCTGCTTGTTCCACTCCAGCACAATGGGGATGATAAAATGTCTTTGTAAAAGTGCCAAAGAGCTGAATGGAGAAGTAATGCCACCCCAGCCCTAAGAGATCTCATGACTTAGAGATATTTTTAGGGGCATGTTGAGAAAGGCAGAGGCATCCATGAAATTGATTCTGCTGCCTTGTTTGTTGGAGGTCCCCTGGTTTTGCTATGCCACTGTGAATAAGGGTCTTGTGTCCTGTCTGCCTGTGGCTTGGAGGTTGGCTGGTGGATGCTGCTGGTCTGATTCCACATGGCTTTTGAAAGTTCCTGCAGCTTGGCCAAGGTCTTGGGATGACCCTGTGGATACAGGAGCCAAAACACACGCTGGAGACATCCAGGGAGTATGGAGCAAAGCTGGGGCTGGCACATTGTAAATCATCCTGCTCCCCAAGCATCATTTCAGCAGTTTTTCCCAGTCAGCCTGCTGGCTGTGGCCTGTAAGATCCTCTTTTCCCACCTCTGAGGCTGCAGATGCACCATGCTGTGCTGCAGTCACCCCGGCATGGGGATCCACCACAGAGCAGTGGGGCATGTCCGCCTGCATCCCCAAGTACCCTGTGGACTTCTCTTCTGGTCGTGGCTGGCTGTGTGCGCCAGCACCAGTTTGCATGCAGGGGGGTGCAGTGCTTGGGGCAGATGTTTGGAGAACTGGGTATCATTGTACTAAGAGAAACTACTGGAGGTTCTCCCTTTGGTTTGGCCAAGCAGGGCCCTCTGCACCTGGAGATGCCAGGCTGAAAATGAGGATGGGGGAGTGAGAGTGTTGGCTGATCTCACTGGGGTGACATTTGCTATCTCTAGAAGCAACCGAGTAGTATTCTCATCCATCAGCTTTGTTGAACTCTGCTTATGGGTTTACTTCCAGTTATGAGGAAAAAAACCCACTAAAATGGATGACTGGAGAAGGTCCAGGCCACTTGTCTATATAGCATAGAATCATAGAGTGGTTTGGGTTGGAAGGGACCTTAAAGATCACCTAATTCCAACCCCCTGCCATGGGGAGGGATACCCTCCAGTGTCAGTTCATAGCTGTCTTACAAAAGATCTTGATTTACAGAAGATTACCAAGAACTGCGAAGATAACAAACAGCTCATGTGAATATGAGGTTTAAGAGAGCAGGCCTGCATCTAGAAAAGCATATTTCTCTTAAAGAAGATACCCCAGAATCCCATCTGGGATTGTTATCTGGCAAGACTGAAAATCAGAAATCAAGCCTGAGCTCTATCCATGCCTATTTCCTTGGGAGATGCTTAGCTTGTAACACTCTTCTCTCCTGTTTTGCCCCCCAGGTGCATGGACCCCTAACTCAACTGTACATGAGGTCCAGTTCAGCCTTCAGCTAATAGGAAATATAACTCACATTGTCCTTTGCATCCCTGCTCCTACCCCTCACCCCACGCACACGTGGTCCTTGCAGGCACTGGTGAACTTAATATAACATCATCTGGCCCTATGACATGTGACAGTGTTTGTATGAGCAGCTCTGGATTTGTTTGTTGGGTTGTTTTTTGTTTTGAGTTCATAAGATTTGGGAGCCTTTATTCACGGCCAGATGATGGGGAAAGAGCTGTGGGCAGGTGGGTTTAATTGTCTTTCTCAAAGCAAAGGATTGCTGGAATCTGGTGGTTAAGGGGTCTGAACCACAACAAAACTTACTGGTAGATACACCACTGGGCTCGGGGAGGAGTGTTTCCAGGACAGTTCCCAGGACAACCTAGTACTTGGCAGTACTGCACCTAAGATGCTTCCCACGGGCTGGTTTTCCAGCTAAACCAGCCCTTTTGGGGGGCATCAGCACTGCTGAGCACTTGCATTTTTCACGTTTTCATTGCATAGAGGACCACATCATTCCCATTTTATGTACCCTCCTTATCTTTTGGGAGATGGAAGCATTCAGATCTGAGTGGCACAAGCCCCAGCACGGCAGTTCCTGGCCTGTTTATCCCAAAGGTCCTGGAACAAGGTCTCGTTGTGATGTTAATTAGTATTTATTGACGCTGTTCAGATGCAGTGGGGCAAACGCGGGCTCTCAAACACCCTTACGTAAGGGGCAGCACAACCGATGCCTGGCTCCTGCCAATAAACTAATTGTTTTTGCCGGGACAGCATCTCTGCTGGAAAAGGAACTAGAAATCAATTTCTGGCTTCCAGCAAAGATCATGCGTTCCTGGTATCTAAGCTCAACGTTGCATCTGTGATCATCACCTTTTCTGCACAAAATTAATCCAAGTTTGGGTTCAAAATCTTTCCTGGCTCTGTTCGTCAAGTTTAATCTTCGTTTTAAGTTAGT
>NW_009915677.1:363-616 GCF_000696875.1 Nestor notabilis | reverse complement strand
CCCTGTTGCTAGAAGTGGTGGGGGGGGGGGGGGGGGGAAGTGTGGTTGGTATTAATATTTGCTCTGATGAAGATAAGAAACAGGTTTCTTTTAATACCCAAGGTCTGGGGAATTCCTCCTTAGACACACAGGGAGTGTTTTCCTGAGCAAGAAAACAGCTTTGGTGGTTGGATTATTGCAGTGTACACCCCTTAGGTATGTGATGTACTTTAGTATCTTCCTTAAAATCCTGTCAAACCCTCTTTTCTTGCTC
>NW_009915677.1:0-236 GCF_000696875.1 Nestor notabilis | reverse complement strand
TGATGTGGCTGTACTGGGCGGGGGGGAGGCCGGAGGCTCTTGTTGGTGAGGGCAGAAATCAGACACACAAAAAGAGCTGGGGAGCAGGGCGTCGTGGTGGGGCAGGACCCACTGTGATGGAGCGGTTGATGGAACCGATCGGTGCCCCTGTTCGTGCAGGCACAGCTCCTCCCAGGGGTGCTCATCCCCCTCCCAAACCCCGTAGCCTGCCTTCCCCGGAGGCGTTCGGAGACTTC
>NW_009915676.1:0-1216 GCF_000696875.1 Nestor notabilis | reverse complement strand
CCCCCCCCCGGGTGTGTGTAGAGAGCGCCCCCTCCCCATGGGCCCAGCTCCAGCAAGGCCAAGGAAAGCAGACAGCCCCTGGCTTCAGGTATTTTATTGCAAATAACTTGGGGTTCTTTTCTTAAATCAGTATAAGAATAGACTCTGGAATAGATTAAGCTCAGGGTCTCTTAGGTGGCTTAGAGTGCAAAAAACTTGACACTGGCATTACAGGTCCATCGTTACACACAATAATCTATCCCTTGGAAAAAAGCCGTTTGCAAAACTCCATCCCCTGCAGTCCTCACCTCTGTCCAGTCCCAGCTGCCAAACAGAAAACATCACACGCTCTCCATCTCCTCACAACGCCTGTCCCGGGGCTCCTCAGCACAGTCCCCCAGGTCCCTGCAGCCAAGCACAACTCCTTGGCATAGATGGCTCCGGCGTGCTCCGGCCAGCGTCCCACCCGGCTGCCGGCACAGCACGGCTCTGGCTTGCCTCCTTCCCGTGCCCACCGGTGTGGCCAGTCTGCTGCTTCCTCCTCTCCGGTTAAAAAGAAAATAAAATCGGTGGGTTGTTTGCGTTTGGGGTTATTTTTGTGTTTGTTTGTTTTTAACTGGCGGTTTCTCCTTCCTTTTCCTGCCGTTTTACTTTTTCCCCCCTCCTTTTTCAGGTACAGAGCCGGGCATCGGCTGGGGCTGGCTCAGCGCTCCTGCAGACACACATACGGCACCCACTGATTCTTGTCACGGCTCTCAGTGCAGTAATTGGCCACCTCTGCCAACCCTTGGCTCTTCCAGGCATCTGTGTGTGGGTTCTGAGGAGCAGAAACACAGCGTTAGTGCCACTGGTGCCCTGACACGTGGCCCCAGGTCCCCTCACACCCTGGCCTTGGCACATGAATCACAGGGCCACCAGCGCGTGGTCATGCCGTGCATCACCGTCCCACTCACCGTGACTAAGAGGCAGTGGAGGTCACGGGGCTCGGTGCCGGGCTCAGGCTCACCCAGGATGGTGGCCAGGCGCTGCATGCCCAGGACACGCAGAATATGGATGTCATTATCACAGCAGAAAGCCTGGATAAGGGTGAAGTGGATTTGCAGGGCGATGTCACCTTCATCCTCCTCATCAGTGGCCAGCACGCACAGCACCACACTGTCAGGGTCCCTGTAGGCACACGGGGCATTAGAGAGGGCAACGAGACCAGCTCCGGATGGTGCTGTTATTTCCCTAGAGC
>NW_009915675.1:3849-7432 GCF_000696875.1 Nestor notabilis | reverse complement strand
TTTATTTATTTATTTATTTATTTATTTTTATATCTGTGAGGGAACAGCTTGGGAAATACATTTTGAGAAGTAAATCTTGTTGTTGAGATATTTCTAGGTCCTAGTGATGAAGGTCTTATTCTAGGTGAAGGAGAATAAATAATAGATCTGTGATGTCCAAGGGGCAAAATTGCAGGAATTCAATATATCTTTTTCACATGAGCTTCAATGCTGTTGGGAGAATAGACACTGAAATTATCTCCTCTCATTCATAGATTTGTCTTTTGTAGGGCTTTTCTAAATTATTTAAGTTTAATAAATTCTATTTATCATTGAATCATAGAATAGTTATGGTTGGAAAGGACCTTAAGATCATCTAGTTCCAACCCCCCTGTCATGAGCAGGGACACCACACACTAAACTATGTCGCCCAAGGCTCTGTCCAACCTGGCCTTAAATGCCTCCAGGGTTGGAGCATTCACAACTTCCTTGGGCAACCTATTCCAGTGCCTCACCATGAAAGTTTTAAACATATTTTAAATACCTGACATGAGGTTTACAACTTTGAGAGCTTTATTTTGGCAGAATAAATAAAGAATGTAGGTGATAACACTTAACCTCTTCCCCAAAACATACTTTATCAAAATAAATAATAGATATTCAAATCTGAGAAAGTTTCAATAATTTTAAGAAATACTTACTAACTTGTAGGAACTTCCTGAGTTCAGTAGGTATAGATCAGGACAGTTCTACCAGAACAATGCTGATTTATGTCACACAAAATTATAACCTATTTCGAGTGCCTTTAATTTCCACAGAAATCAGAGCTAGTGAAGTGGAAGAAGGATCTTATCAGATACTTAAGTAGGTTGCAGAAATGAACTTCTGAGCCCACAAGCTATAATCCATTCTAATGAAAATATTATTTTGCACTATCTTGCATAGATTTCACACCATAATTTAGAAGCTAATGACAGTGAGTCTATAAACCTGAATCCTATATTCCTGGCTGAGTCATCGATTTAGTGCTTTCCCAGCACACAGAAGACAGATCTGAACAATCTTATTGAAGTCCTGGTCATCTTGTCTGGGTGGCAAGAGCTCCCATTGGTTTCTACAGAAACTGGGATAGGTTACTTCTTATCACACCAAGTCTCCCCTCAGTGTGGCATGAAACTCCACGCTGGAGCTTGGAACATTGCTGTAGGTCTTACTGAAAGACATATTTTCTCTTAACTCTAGCAAGTCCTTTTATTACTTAATGTTACTTTGTCTGTGTTGTTGGGTTCATATCCTTGGAGCACAAATAATTTCCTCTGTATATACGTTTGCACATTCTCTTATCAAAAGAGGAGAGTTTAATTTCAGATGAGAACTCTTTATGTTTTTCTAAAATAAAAATGCTACAGCATAATTATTTTAAGTGGAATTAATTTCATAGGTACAGCAATAACATCTCCAGAATACCTTGTTACTGTTTTCTAGGGTGTTACAAAAGATGTGCACATTTAGACACTCTGATTTGCTTTCTGTAACTGCTGCTCCTAACAGGAACGTTAATTGAACTTTTTTTTTTAAAAAAAAGGAATAATTTTCAGAAATGGTGTTAACGAATATTCACCATGAAAACCTTCTTTAAAAGGATGCATAAACTTTTCCAAGGCTACAATTACATGATTTGTCCAAATCAAACAATGAGCTTGACATACTGGACTCAGCCTGTTCATGTTGTTCATGTTTACTAATTGTTTTGTAGCACTATAAGTGAACGTGACTATTTTCACCTGTTGTTAACAGTATACTTCACCTGTGTGCCCACCAGGTCAATGTGCTCACCATTACATAATAAGTTGTCTGGTTTATGTTTAATCTGCTTATGTGCTAACATCACAGATCCATCAGATGGAACTAATTACTATTGTCTTGAACAAATATATAGGTTCTAATTATGACTTTAGGGGCTACATCTGCCATATTCAGGGTGAAATACATGTATAGAAATGGGGAATTCTGTATTTATCAAATAAATATAGTAGTATCACACAGATATCTTAATACATGCTAAATCCTTGTATTTTTGAAGCCAAATTCAAAGTATCTGTCATAATCAAGGAATATGAATCACAATTTTAAAATACTTTACTTTAGCAAATTCAGTTAAGAGAAGAAAACAAAGCTTAAACTTCTGACATATTTTTAATTTAGATGTCAAAATGTTTATTTCTATTTATAGCTAATTGAAATGCTTTTCTGACATTTTAATTGATTTTTATGTTCTATAACAGAATGAAAATACTTTACACTTTTTTAAGCTTAACTCA
Organism: Nestor notabilis; assembly: GCF_000696875.1. Lineage (NCBI taxonomy): Eukaryota > Metazoa > Chordata > Aves > Psittaciformes > Psittacidae > Nestor > Nestor notabilis. Next base: position 5,132 of record NW_009915675.1, on the reverse strand, counting down.
AAGAAGCTTGTTAAGGAAACATACAGTATAATTTTACTGAAATTACAGCCACCCTGTCTTATTATAAATTTCAAAGCACTTCAAATAATTTTAATGAAGAATATTGTTAGTCATATTGCAAATGTCAGCATGAACATTTGTATTTATTATCAAAAATAAAAAAGCATTTTAAAAGTCATTTTACATTGCCAGCAAGCTCTTTATTTTGAAAGGTTGAAAAATATTTATTCTTATAATTACTGAACTCCATCATCTAAGACCAACAACTTACCATGTTAACTATTATAAAAATATATAATCAGAGATTACAACATATTTTCATGAAAGAAAAGTCAGTAAGAGGAAAGAACATGAACTGTATTCCTCCATACCTTTTGAATAGCTTGGCAGGGTCAGAAACAGAATACATGCCAGCACATAGCCTGATAAAAATATTAGATTAGATTTTATTGAATTTTAGTATTCCTTATTTCTTTTCCCCCAGCATGTGAAAACCTTTTCTACTTTATGCAGTTCTCACTATTTAACTCTCACTTATCTACAAAGAGATAATTTTTACTGACAATGCTCTTTGCTTCCATGAATTTTGCTCAGCATATTATAAAATAACATGACATATTTTCTACAGAAAGAGATTTCTAGGCTGCCTTAGAAAACATGGTTCCAATGGTTTACAACTGGTCAGAGTTAGTTTCAAAGAATTAAATAGTGTTCGTGTAGGTAGGGATAAACTTTTAAAAAAAACCCCTTGAATTTTGAAAAATTGTATTTTATCAAATACACATACACAAGACCAGTTACAACAATGACTAAATAGATACATCTTATTTTGCATATTTTGGAGATCACCTGAATAACATCACCATGAAAATTAAAGTACACAAGGGATGGATCCCAATATAGGAAAAAAATTCAAACACATATCTAGCCATACATGACTTTATTTCTGGTTTTATTTTTCACATTTCTAACTCTCTCTGTACTCATTTAGGCAACAGACATCATCAGCTCATGTCTAAATTCACTCTCTTAACTTCACAAATGTCTGTTGGAAAGTAGGAATAGTTACTATCTCATTATCATTTCTTAAACCTATGGGCATAATATTTTTGTCAAAATATATTAAGTATCTGTAACCAGCAATAGACACAGGTGAATGAAAAATAATACTGGCCACAGAATTTCATTACTAGCACTGAAAGAATCTGGGGTCATCTCATACCTAAAACTGAGAGCAAATGACTGATTTGGTAGAAGACTTGGCAGATCCACTTTTTGCACTC
>NW_009915675.1:0-3818 GCF_000696875.1 Nestor notabilis | reverse complement strand
TTCCCATTGAAAAGGAGAAATATGCTTGTGAAACACCTTTAGTTTTTGGAAATTCTTTCAAAAGAAAATTAGTTTTTATCATTTATTATATGATCAACACCTTCTAACACAATGGAGTCAAGGCAAGCGCATATTCAGCTGTTGCTGCAGTATTAAAATTAAATAATAACAAAGACTTTTATTTGGGTATTTTTTGAAGCAGGAAAGGCTTTTTATTTGTTCAGTTCCTAACTCAAATATGCTTAAAAGTTAAATTTATTGGCTCTGACATTAAGCCTGTGAGTCAAAGGGTACCAAAAGGAGATTTTTTTAGAACATGGTCATCTTTTGCTCTAGGCTCAGCACCTGCAAATACAAAGTTTTGAACATACATAAAGAATTCTATGGCATATGCACTGGTCATAGCTTGCCTGCTGACATGATATCATGTCCTCTGCAGAGTCATAGGTCAACTTTAAGCATGAAAGTTCTGACACATGCAGCAAGTCCTTTCCTTTTCAGCTATGAGGTGTCCTTCAATCAAGATTCTTTCCCTTAAAAGTGTGTTCCAAGGGCAGTTCCTGTGTTCTACTCTAGATCATCACATAGATGTGGAGACAAAGAAATGTTATTCATCATTTACAAGAGTCTGAAATGTTACACAAATATGAATGGATCAAGTCACATTACAGACCCTGGTCAGAGAATCAATTATATATTTGAGTTGTAAAACAGCTAAATATGTGTTTCCAAGTTTTTACCCTCCTGTACATTCCAGAATTGCCAATTTACTTGCTTTTTATGATCTCAAAGAGAGACTGGGCTCATGCAGAGAAAGCAATTCTGATAAATATATACTTCTCAAACTGCACTGCCTTATAAGCCATCAAAGTAATTTGAAAATCAATTTGATGTTTGACAGGGAGCCAGTGTGTATTCTCTTCAGGGTACAACTGACATGCTGAGGCCACTTAGTGAGAGGAAAATTCTGATGATACCATTTTGCCAGAGTTGGAGTATCTGCCGTGTTTTCTTAGAAAAATCATAGAATCAAATATGATAAGATTCCAACCTAGAGATCAAAGTTCAAAATATTGGTAGCTTTAACATGTACCTTCAAGTGGTGTAGCTAGTTTCTGACTAGATAATACTATTATTAGTTGGTGACCAGCCACTAGTGATGTCACATAGGGTTTAGTACTGGTGCCAGATCTGTTTAATATCTTTACCAATGGTCTGGACAAAAGGACCTAGTGCACCCTCAGTAAGTCTGCAGACAAGATCAAATTGGAGGGAGTGTTAATCTGCTGGAGGATAGGAAGGCTCTGCAGGGGGATCTGGACAGGCTGGACTGATGGGCTGTAGCCAGCTGTATGACGTTCAACAAGGCAAAATACCAGGTCTTCCAGCTGGGTCACAACAAGCCCATGTAACACTACAGGCTTGGAGTGGCCGGAATGGTGTCTAGCGGAAAAGGATCTAGGGGTGCTGATTGACAGCCAGCTGAATATGAGCTGTCAGTTTGTCCAGGTGGCCAAGAAGGTAAAAATGACCTCGTCTTGTATCAGAACTAGTGTGGCCAGCAGGACTAGGGAAGTGGTCATCCACCTGAACTCAGCACTAGTGAGGCCACACCTCTAAAACTATGTTCAGTTCTGGGCCCATCATGACAAGAAAGACACTGAGGTGTTGAAGCATCTCCAGAAAAAAGAAACAAAGCTGGTGAAGGGTCTAGAGCACAAGTCTTATGAGAAACAGCTGAGGAAACTGGGATTGCTTACTTTGCAGGAAAAGAGGCTCAGGGAAGACCTTATTTCCCTCTACAGCTATCTGAAAGGAGGATGGAGTGAGGAGGTGTTTGGTCTTGTCTCCCAAGTAACAAGTAATAGAACAAGGGCAAATGGCCTCAAGCTGCACAAGGACAGGTTTAGATTGGATATTAGGAAAATTTTCTTCACTGAAAAGGCTTTAGAACAGGCTTCCCAGGGAAATGGTAGAATCATCATCCCTGGAAGTGTTCAAAAACCATGTAGATGAGGCCCTTAGTGACATGGTTTAATAGTGGACTTGACAGTGATGAGGTAACAGTTGGACTTGATCTTAAAGGTCTTTTCCAACCCAGCTGATTCTGTGATTCTATGATTACATTCATTTATTCTGTCTTTATATATGTCATATAACTAACAAGGGATGTAGTGAAATGCTCACAAGTTCCCAGGCAATCCTTATTAAAGAGTTGGCATTAGCAAACTACAGAAAAATTTCCTTAGTCTGTTGGGATTGATCATTCACCGATACTTTTAAATCATTTCTGCAGACTTGACTTATTGAAAGTGAACTTAACTGTGGATGATATTCACAGTCTTGATAATATCAGTTTATCATAGTCATCCACAGATCACAAACAGGAATTTTAATGGACACTGAGAGGCATGGAACAGTTAAGGCATTTGTCCAAGGTCAAGTGAAAAGACCCTTACAGAGCTAAGTAAAACTGCTTCACTGTCCTATCCTCAATAATATTTACCTTTTCACTAAATCATTTTCTTGCCACAAGATGAACTGCTTTCCTGTTTAAAAAAAAAAAATAAAAAACAAACAAAAAAAACAAACAAAAAAACCCCCAACAAACCAACAAATAACCAAAACCCAAAACCCAAACAATATATCAAGTAAGAATCACTCTGGCACCAGCTGGCAATAAAGGTGAGTAAAAGATAGTGTGTCAGCTACTGCTCTGAATTTCCTTTCAGCTAGACATGGGCAGCATAATGCCTTTTGAACTTCTGTTGATTTACTGATATATGTTTTCTTCTATTCATTTCCCATAGTCTGCCATGTCATGTGGGTAATTTATTTTTTGAGAGATGTAGCTGTTATTACACTTGGGGCCATCTAGCTGTATTTTTCTGTCTTTAATGCTTCTGCGCTTAGTTATGCTTACAGAACTTCTAAGAAAAGGTGGTGTACTTTGTCATAAGGCATAAATCTTCTTCACAAAGCCTCTTTAAACTCTGAGTACATTCTTAGGGAACTGCATCAGTAATTCAGTTGTACACCAGATAACGTAGTTAACACTGCAAGTCTGTGGCAACTGCAATTACTAGTACCCTTGCAATAGTGCCAGAAATGTTGCTGCACAATCCAGACACAGAAAAAGATTTTTAAGGAGCAAACTGACAAAGTGCCAGTGAGTTACCTCATCTGCGATGCTGTTCTTCATTCTGTCGAAAATAAAGGAGAATGCAAAAAAGACAAAACTTTGCAATATAAATATAGTATAAAACAAAGTGATCTGGATAATGATGTCTTATTAACTACAGAGAATAGTTTGTTTACAGCAATGATAATTCATCCCAGCCTGCATGTAGTTTCTTCCTATGGCCTCTTCAAAATCTAGCTATTCAGCCAGGTCAGGCAGAGGTGTGCAGACCAAATCATTGCCATAGTAAGTCTTACTAAACTAGCCACTTTCACCTTTTGGTCTTTGTGCTAATGCATTTTTAATGATTGTGTTAATTTAGGTGAGAAGTAACTCATTCTGCTAGTGCAAAATCAATGCAATTTCTTTTGTATAAGTTTATATACAGACAGCCTAGTAATCAGTGGCAAATGACCTTAATATTAGAAAAATTTAGCTAATACTATGCCAGCCTATAATTCCGTACAAGGTAAAATATCAGCAAATCTCTGGAGAGTCATCTAAAATGGAATAAATTTGTGTTCACAAGTGAAATATAGATCTAAAGTACATAGGTAGTTTGTAAAGCTCAGAAATTAGTTTTCATAATCAGTGTCCTAATGTAAAACAGTGTGCTGGGTTCAGCTACAGCAGTCAT
>NW_009915674.1:749-6645 GCF_000696875.1 Nestor notabilis | reverse complement strand
GCCGGCTGGGCTTAAACCACGACACAAGTACAAGGTCTTACTGATTTGAGCATAGCCAGGTAAGATCTTCTCTTGGTTTGAACAGATGTTTTTTCCATGTTTCTAATCTCTCTTCTTTTCTGCCTGAGTACGTGTGAGCTTGCACCTTCCATCTTTTTTTCAGGAGGCTCCAGTATTAGTCTTACAGCAGTGGTCACATTTCCAGCTAATTTAAAGTATAATAATAAAGTTCTTTTTGTCCCTTTTATCCATCTTTTCCATTTCACATTCTCTGACGAGCAATTGGAGGAATCATATGAACTCATGGTCTTTGTGAAATAGGCCACTTCAGTTATTATTGGCTATTCTGAATGAGTTGGTAACAAATGTATTTTTTGAAAATTCATATTATTTTCCTCCTTTCAAGACTGATAGCAGTGATCTGAAGACTTCATAGGAATCTCAGAAAGAACAGATTTTAGTTTCTGATGGGGTTCTGTTCAAAACTTGCAAATATTCTTTATATATATTCTGCAACAAACATTCTTTATGTATATCTAATATTTCCATTGTGTGTATGAACCACCAAGAACCCTTTTAAATTAACACGCACAATCTGAGCCGGTTATGGTTTGATGACATGTTTGTAATCAGCCAAAATTTTGAGTAAGGTTGGTTTTACACATCAGAATTATTTTTTTTTTTTTTTATTTCAGTAAATGAGAACTATTTAGCATTTCAGAAAACAACATTTTTTGCATGTTTTAAACCAATGTTTCGGACTACGAAACCTGAATTTGTCCTTGGAAGTATCCTTCTGCCTGTTAAGCCAAAGGAAAAGCAGAAGCCTTAGAGGGCTTTACATCTGTGCTCTTCTGTTACTTTCAGTAAGTATCCAGTATGATACAGTGACTCTGTTTCCATTTTCGAAATTGATCAATTGACTTTTATTGCTGTAACAACAACCTGCTTGAACAAAAACCAGCAAAACTTTCCACTTTGAAGTTTTCCCATTTGACTTAATAGCTTCAGTCCTTTTACAGCTCAGGCTTTGCCAGTCAAGTGAGTAATTACAAACCTTTTTCCACACTCTACTGAAGTAATAGATTCATTCAGTAGCTACTGTAGGCTATGTTTGTGCAGACTTGTTTGTCTTTTTGCCTCTTGCATGTGTTTGATCATTTCTTGAAATCAGTGATAGAAAGGAGACCCGGCTGTATCAGGAAGACAGGCAGCTTTTGATCTTTAAAATCAGCTTTCTGGTCTCCTCTTTTATGGCTTGCACAGCTGTACTCCTCCAGGGGAACCAAAATAAATTAAATTCAGAAAAAAACTCTAGATCAGGACCATTGATACAAGACTGCAAGGTTCCTAAAATAAAACTTTAATAAATCAAGGATTTATAATCCAGCAGTCCAGTTAAGGACAGGTCTATTTCTTTAAGAGCTCTTTATAGGTGAAGATTTCTTTTGGACCTAACCTGCTTTGTTGGGAGTAACAGCTCATAAGTACTGAGTACAATAGAGGCCTTTGGTAAACACTTCTTTACAGACAAATACTCCACGTCCCGCAAACATTATTCTTAAATTAAACAAGGTATGCCTTTTCAAAAGGTTGTATCCACATGTGTTTCTCTGAAGGTAAAACTGGCATACAGGCATAATTGTTGGCTTTGACATAGTGGTAATTTCTACACATTCATGCCACAGATTTCTCACTTTATTTCCACTTCATTTTAGTTTCTGTTAGGCAAATACTTCTTTTATTTTGTTTTATTTTCTTATTGACGTGGTTCAAGCCCAGCTGGCAACTTGGAACCATGCAGCCGCTCGCTCACTCCCCCCCACTCTTCCTTCCTCCCCCCGCTCCTGAGGGATGGGGAGGAGAATTGAAGGAATGTAACTCCCACGGCACTCCAGTAACTAAGGTATAATACAAACCACTACTGTTACCAATAATAATGATAAGAGGAATAACAAGGGGACAGGACACAACCGCTCACCACCCACTGACCGATACCCAGCCTGACCCGAGCAGCGATCTGGGCCTTCCGGGTAACTCCCCCCAGTTTATATACTGGGCATGACGTGCTGTGGTATGCAATACCCCTTTGGCCAGTTTGGGTCAAGTGTCTTGTCTCTGCTTCCTCCAGGCTTCCCCTCCTCCCTGGCAGAGCATGAGACTGAGAAAAGTCCTTGGTCAGAGTAAACATTACTTAGCAACAACTAAAAATATTGGTGTAATCAGTGTTGTTCCCAGACCGAGAGTCAAAACCCCAGCACTGCACCAGCTACTATGAAGGAAAAAAAAAATAAAAATGACTGCTATAGCTGAACCCAGAACACTTATTAAAGACATAAAGCAGGTTCTAAAAAGACTCACTTGAAGTGGAAGAAGTTGAAGTTAAAAGAACACATTGTTATAATTGAAATACACACATAATGTTAAAACAGTATTTGAAACCTAAATCTTTGCCATCCTCATTGGTCTGCTCCTAATACTTTATTTTACTCTTTAGAAACTCAAAGCAGCTACAGCAATGGCCTAAGTTGTTTCAATAAAAGTATGTACTTACAGAACAACAGAAAATGTTTAAAAAATTTGAATCCCTGATAACTTTAATTCATGACATTGGAACTGAGTAAATTCATGCAACAGATTATTTTGAAAAATTTCACTGTTTGGTATCCTAGGGTTTTTTTCCACTCCCTCCAATTTTCATAATCATCCGTTGCCAGAGATTGATACAGCTTAATTTTTGTGTGGCTGTTCATTCCTGTTGCTCTTAATGGTTGCATCAAATTGACCTGTAGATGAATGCCGTGTTAGTCCAGTTCTTCCAGATTTTAAATTAGGAAACTGTGCAACCTGTCTGGGCTTTAATGGTTCATGTCTCCAGATTACCTTTACTTGTAAGCAGGATGCTTAGGGAATTTGGAAGGAGTCATGATACAGATGAGGCACATGTGGTTCTGGAAGTTTTCCAGATCCTCTCCCTTGACCTACTCTGAAATTATACTGTTGAGAACAAAGGGAGGTAAACCTTCCAGAGAATGGTTACTTAACTCAAGAAATGTGACACCCTTTGAACAGATGTTTTAGAAATTTTTGTTGAGTTTGTTTATTATTAATTATAATAGAATTTGTGAGCAACCTTTTAAACATAAGACATAGACCTGGAAACTCTTACAAGTGGTGGTGTACCCAACCAAGGAGAAGAGCAAACTAGATTTTTTACTTTTGCCGTACCGTGACATGCAGCAACAATTTGTAAAATTAGATTTACAGTATTATGTAAGGATGTGTTCATTTTGAGTCCAAGAGATTAATTTTATTTTTGTTATTGCAAGGCAAAGTGTGAGTCTTACTCTAAAATTTTTGTTTTTGTGACAGTTCCTTTAGGGTAGTGCCTATATTACCACAATGTACTGTTCACACTACAGAAGGTGGGTGAATGGCAAAATTGTCTTTGTCTCTAGCTTCCTTGAAAGGTACCAAGGAATCAAACTGACTCAAGAATACCACCAAAGAGATGGGGTCTCTGTGAGCTTGGTCTTGCCACTGTAAGATGTGCACTGTGCAGTTATCTGGAGTGGGTCTGACAATTTTCTCACAGAACTTTATTGAAAAGGAAATTTAGTATTAATTTCATTTCAAACCCTTCTAGACCCTCCATGACTCCCCTTTAACAAAAAAACAGTGCCTCTGGAAATCCTTCATCTGCAAGCAATGTTATCCAAGCATTTCTTGTAACAACTAAGCAATCTGGAAATAACTCATTACATCCTTTTACTCTGTACATTCATGCGATGACCATGCTTCATCAGGCATACAAAGCTTCTCCATTTTCATTAATATAGATCTTTATGCACAGTTTAGTGGAATTTATAAAGCAAATTCCCTCTCTCACAGGAGCTGTTCATCATTCAGTCGTATTCTCCATAGCTTTAATTATTTATAACCCACAGGACTTGTTCTTTGAGGATAGAAGCTTTAACAGAGCTGTGTCCGCTTTTATAATACAGTTAAACATTACAGTTCATGGAGAAATCAAGGATGCAGGAAAGAAGGATAAAACATACTTCCTATAAAATGTGGGTTAAGAGTTGTATCAATAACATGGATTGTTTCTGTAAAAAGTCTTTAGAGTTATGCTTGTGGTGGGGAAAAAAAGTCAATTATATTGATTTTAACTGCAGCTTTTTATTAAAAAACTACATGACAGCTGAGTTCATGCTTTTGAAACATTGTGTTCTCCCCTTTAAAAACAATGATCTGATATAGCAATTAGATCAGTTGGCTACTAGAATCTGTTTGTTTTCCAAATCAGACCTTAGTGTTAAAGATGATTAAGAAGTTTGTTTCAGATATAATCATAAATCACAAATCAAACATATGCAGTATTTGATAGCAAAGTAAGCTTTTGAATTTGAAAATTAAGTAAAGTTGGAAATTAATGGATTTTTCTAACACAGATAAGTCCTGAATAGTCTTTAGATCAGTAAAAGATGATATAATTTCAGAATTTTCTGAGGATATTTTGTTATTTTGTTTTTGTTTCAGAGAATGACTGAAAAAAGAACAAAATCCCCTTAAAGTATTCCTGCTATTAAAGTAGATGTCATTGTTGGTAAAGTCAGTAGACATTTTGTTTATATATAGAAATTTCACAGATAACAGTCCACTTCCTTGTTAAAACAGCTATCTAAAACCAGTCTTCTGATTTTAAAACTTAAATAAGGTTTCCTTATTTAAGTTGTCCACAATTTCTATATGACAGTGATTTTCCTTAGTGTCCTTTAAAAAATACTAAGGATTTTGAATGTTATGTTTCTTTTTAATACACAGGTTAAGAAGCCCACTATTTGTTAGGGGTTTTTTGACAACCATGACACAATAATCACCTGACATCATGAATACATTACATTGGACCTCTGACCAGACTACAAATGATGAAATTAAATTAGTTTAAGATTGGTCATTGAAGTTTAATTATCTTACTTAATATTGTAAAGTTATAAGACTTACAATAAAGATTGGTCAGATGTGCAATATGAGTTGTAAATGCCCCGAGAACAGTTTGTGACTACATAAATGCAATGTAAGTTCATTCATGGAAGTTCTTGTTTTCTTCTTCAGTAATACCTGCATTTTTTAATGTTCTTTTGAATTTAACAATTTTCAACAAGAATAATTATTTTTGTTTAAATTCTCTTTTGCACTTCTGACACAAATTTTAAACTGAAATGTTTTAGATACAATCCCCTCCACTGAGAATTGTAACTGTTTCCTGGGATGTGTCTTTCATAGAATGTTTCATGGTCTGCTTTCAAATATAGAATAAGCATCAAGATTAGAGAAACGCTCTTGAGGTCTGCATGGCTCCATTTGCTGCCGGCCTGTTGACAGATGGTTCTCAAAGGACTTGGGAAATGAGTTATCTGTATAGTACAGTTATCCCAACACACCACATTACATCAAAATGCAAACTGACATGCTATGTCACCTATGATGTGACTTTTTCATCAACAGCTGCAGGCTACACTAAATAAACAGTATGTCTACTACAAATAAAGAAAGATACTGCTGAGTGAGATTTCATCAGATTTCATGCAGCACAGAAGGGGAGTTCAGGTCCTGGTACTTATGCTTATGGTGTGCTGGTTCTAGGCCTTCATAATGTTAGTCCATGATCTTCTTTTCTGTTGTTTTCATCTCTTAACTTTCCTATACCACCAGTCATTTTTTTTATATGCTCCTAAGTAATACACAAAACTGATTTCTTCTATCCACCCAGGACTTTGTAGTATTCATCACAGACATTTTATCCTCACTTCATAAGTGTAATGATAACTGTCCTGGGTTCAGCTATAGTAGTCATTTTTTTTTTTTTCTCCTTCTTAGTAGCTGGGGCAGT
>NW_009915674.1:0-344 GCF_000696875.1 Nestor notabilis | reverse complement strand
CCCCCCCGCGGGGAGGGGGGGGAGGAAGGAAAAGGGGGGGGAGTGAGCGAGCGGCTGCGTGGTTCCAAGTTGCCGGCTGGGCTTAAACCACGACAGAGTTGCTTCAGTTTAGCTCATGTTATCATTAAAATAAGTTCAAAAAACCCAATACATTCTTGGTCACAAAGTCAAGTATTCACTGATTCCTCCCTGCCAACTTATCTGGCCAGATATTTCAGGAGGAAATTTACAATTTCTGATATGTTGTAAGAACTTTTGGGCAACTTTTACAGAAGAGTTTTTTCCCAAACTTAATTTCCTACTTAGTACTACACAGCACTGTCCTGGGTTCAGCTACAGCAGTC
>NW_009915673.1:26971-34884 GCF_000696875.1 Nestor notabilis | reverse complement strand
AAATATGTATATTTACACATCTGTGTGTATGCAAATATATGTCTGCACATATATGTGCACATGCACACACTTTAACTGAACTGTGACTGTTCCTTGTCTCAAAGCATCATCTGTGGGAATGAGACAGGAGAGAGAAGGGAATCACTAAAAACAGACTGAAAAGATGTTCTGACTTTGATTCAGAAATGACTCAAAAGCATGTTAGTCTTTGCTTGGATACAGACCATCCCTTCCTCCCGGTACTTTAACAATGCTGCTGTACATAGCACTTTTTGGATGAATTTTACTATTTCTGTATTGCACTGCCATGCAAAATTTTCAATGATATGTTTTAAAAAGAAGAGCTATTTAATTTTTTGTAGATGGACATATTCAGAATTAAAACCCAACTGAAACATGAGAATAATTTTTCCTCTCTTTTTTTTTTTTTTTTTTTTTACTTTTTATTTTTAGGGGTGTCATCGTTGTCCTCCTGTCCCATCCCCCCCAATTATTATGTCATTTATTATAGATGTACATTTTACCAGTGATGGAGAAGAATGTTTACTGAGATGCATTTTAAAGAGAAGCAGAGGTTTAATTTTATTTCAGGCTGCATAGAGGCTGTATTATTGAGAGGATATTTTGCTTTTTGTTTGTAATGATTCCTTTGTGTATATTGCAAAATCTAAAAATCTGTTTGTAAAACCACCTTACACTACTAAAATAAACATATTTAACCCTCCAGCTGTGACTCTTTAGCAGTAACGTAACACTTGTTCTGTGCTGTCTAGAAGTCTGTGCTATGCAAACATGGTTAATCCCATCTGCCTTGTTTTATCTTTAGTGGATAACATTTAGTTCTTATTCATTCTGTTTCAGATCCAGCTCAAATTTTGTCAGGTCCACCAAACCACGTGCAAGTACTGGTGGAGACTGGCATTCTGTTCTGGTGTGATGCACAGCACATGGGTTGTCTCAAAGCGATGTCTTTGCTTGGCACCCGGTGATGCTGTGTAGATGAACATTCCAGGGGAACTCATGTAATTAGCAGCCAAACAGACATAATCCAAGGACCTAAGTTACTCTGTTACAGCTCTCCAAGGAACATAGTCAGCCCTTTTCCATCACTGGGGTGGTCTGAAGTCTAGCTGAAAATACTGCAGCAAAACTTTGCTTTACACCTGTCTCAGTCAAAAATCTCTTCCTGTCCCCACAGATTGCACAGTAGAAGCGTGTTAGTTCATGCTCTCTCCTGGAAGGTCCTTGCCTTACTTGGGGATTGCAGAGCTAGAATGAACTTCTTGGTTCCTAATTTTAGTATAATTTGGCCTCTAGCAGATAACCTCTGAGGTTTCAAAATGTAAGGCTACCTATAGGTGATGATATCATCATGACATGGAGATGGGGCTGGGAGGGGTTAAATTATCTAATTAAATCTTTTTAAATGGTCTTCAGTATGTTTTGTCTGAAAATATTCTCTCAGTTTTCCATCCTGGCTCAGATCTTCGTTGTTTGACTACATAATTGGGATGAGAAGCCCTTGAGGTTTTTGTAGCAGAGCCCTGAAGTAACCCTACAATAGAATTTCTGAAGGAAAAAAAGGTAAATCTGCCAAGATTAGTCTCACATTGTGTCTTAACACAAAGCAAATGTCAGCATTCTCTGGATGAAAAATCATTCTGTAATGACTTAAAGTTACTGCTTTTTTATCTTTAAAAGCAGGAAAGCACCCACAACTTGACAGCTTCAGAAAGTTAACGCTTAAAAGGCCTATTTGTGTCTTTTCAAAGGCCAAGTTTCACAATCAGATTGTCTTTGATTGATACTTGTTAAATTAATGCACCTCACAGAAGGCAGTGCCTTGTAGCACTTCAAAACATTTATCTTCGTTCAAGGTTTTAAAAAGCAGTGTCTGGGTTTAACTTAGTAGGATACAGTTGAATTTTGCCCTCCTGCTTCTAAACTAATAGTAACTACCTTTACAGCTTGTTTTGTTACACTACACACAACCATTAATGTGTCCATTTATTCCTAGGAACGGAATTCATTTCGTGGTACCCACACTGTTGCGCAGTCACCTTCAGACTACCTAAGACAGCACCTGGAGATGAACCTGTGAGCAGGTCAGAGCCTCCGAGAGGAATCCAGGGTGAAGAGTTATTTCTGGGTTCCTTTTCTGTTTTGTCCTATAGACAGGAGGTAATTATCATTTATAACAGATCTTAGCATCTTGCCATAATTTATATTGCGAGAATGATTTACACCATCTGGGGTCTGAAGTGCACTAAAAGTGATCTAAGGACTCCCCTTAATTGCAGTGAGCTATGAAGCAAGCCCTTGAACTCTGTTAGGGGCAAGCTTCACCAGCTGCAGCCTTTTGAATTGAAGTGTAAGCAGTTTTTGACTCCACAGATCAAGCTGCGTTGATATTTAATAATTGATTTCCTCAGTGGCACGTATACAGAAAGCTCAGGGAAGAAGGCCAGGACGTGCACGCTGCTGGATAGTTTTCCATCTTCAGTTTTTCATCATCTTAAAGTCAAGGAGGGAGTAAATGGTTGTTTCTTCCTTAAGTGTGGACATGTTCCAACTCCCCGGCAGGATGAGTTGTAGTGTTTACTCTGCTGAATTCCTGTGAAGGCGCTTCTTTGTTATTACAACGCCTCGATGTGTGTATTTATAAATGACCTGGCCCAGCAGAGCAGCCACTTGGCAGCATTGTGCTTCAGCTCACTTTTGAAGTGGAACTAGTAAATGGGAGGATGGAGGGGACAGGGGCTTAATTTCTGTGCCTGTGTGTTAAACAGAACTGTACAATCCAGAGAGGAATGTAATAGTTTATCTTGAAAGCTCAGGCCTTCCTTCAGCTGTCCAGGCATTGCGAGGAAATACTAGATGGATGTATGTAATGGTTGGGGGGGGTTTTGGTGTTATACGTGAGTCCCCAGCTGATCTTCTGAGACAGTCACAGAGTGGAGAAAGTCTGGAGCAGCTCACACTAGCAATAGACAGGAGAGATGGGCACAGCTTGGCATGACACTGTTGTAAAGAGAGAGGGACTTCCAGAGGACCACACATCAGGCCAGTAATAGGATTTTCTGAGCCTCGATGTAGTATTCAGCTGCTGGGCCAAACTGCTTCCAACCATTGTCTTCTTGCTGGGTGTAGTCTCCTCCTCTTTCCCAGCCCCAAGTGCCCGGGGTGTGTGGCAGCCACCGCATGTTCTGCAGAAGCCCCTCAGCCTGGCTCCTCCCTCTCTTCTCTCATTATAACAGCGTTGGCTGCGAGCACAGCATCCCAGCAGTTCCCTGGTGCCTGCTCATCGAGTTGCTGCTCCAGTGCCCAGTCAGGAAACAGACTAGGAGAGGAGAAAGGAACCGCTGTAAGTGAGCTACTGCCTTCAGTCACTGCTGTTGTTGTTCTAGATGGCAAGGACCAATGCCTGTGTGCAGCAGGCTGTCTCCTTCCTAGCTGGTGGCTGCTCACCTTTCCACTGCTGTGTCCATACTGATGCCTACTGGCAGCACTGCAGACAGAAGACTGGCTGAGGAGTCATGGTGTAGTCTTTGATTATGTTTTCAAAGACTGAAAACCTTCTGAGGAGTGAGAGCTGATTCTAGCAGAGCAACCACTTAAATCCTTACTTTGTTTTGCTGTAAAGCCAGCACGAGGACACCTTGTAGCACCTCCTCAGGTAGATGGTGAATGGATATTGCAGTGGTTCATTTAAGCAGTAACTGAGGAACTCTACACACTGGGAGGCACTAAGCCCCTCTGCTCTCTCTTTATTCTAAGTGATAATGTTTGTCCCTAAATGACTGCAGTATAAATCAGAGCCAGGGAAGTTTATCAGCCTTTGCTAAAAGTCTTTTTTTAATTATTTTTGCACATACTTACACTGTATTTGTTCTTTCAGACAGCAGCAGCAGTGTGTTACTGTGCTCTTTTCAAGGGATGCAAGCAATACATTACCAGCTCTAATTAGCTTTTTAATGAAGGAGGCCATTTGAAATAAAGCTCATTTTGTAGGATGTAGTGAACTGTATGGAGAAAGCAGCAGTAATTTACAGGTTAAATCTACCAGGAAACAAGCAGACTGATCCATAACTCGAATGTCAGTCCCCTGCTTTGATCCTTTCACAAGGATCAGAATATTCCCATTTGAAGTATTTTTCACAACAAAGACAGCATTTAAATTGAACCCAGAAAGAATCTTCTATGTTCATTTTATTCACCCCTCTCATTAGATGAAAAATGTAGAGAAACCAAGGGAGGAAAACTCCTGAGCTGTAATGCCAAGAGTTTTCCAGGTTTGGGGAAACATTCATGAGGAGGTGAGATGAACTGAAGCCGGTGTTTCTGAGCAGCAGCAGAAACAACTAACACTGTATGTAGTGTAGGATTTTTATTTGTCTACAGTCTCCTAAATGGTAAGTGGGTTTTTTTAATATGATTTTTACAGTTTCTGGGATAATGGTGTCCTGAACTTTGTTTGAGCTATGACAACGCATACAATCCAAAATATTGCTGCAGCTTAAGACTTGCTGTAACCTGGCATTGATGGTTTGTCATAGATCTGTGGCTGTTTTACAATGACATGTACGACTGTTTCAAGCCACACAGAAGTTTTGTTGCAGAGTTTGAATTGAAAAAAGTTAATTGAAAATATGCTGGTTTCAGCCCTCCTCTCCCTGTCCCTTTTTCCTTGTTCAGTTAAAGGCAGGAGGCTGAGATGAAAGTGGGCTTCAGAAGCAAATTCTCTTGTCTTTAGATGTGGGGGAAAACAGCTTTGTTTCAGTGTAAATGAAATAAACACCTTTGTTTTCTGCAACCTAAACGGGATGCAAAATTCAGGTTTTGCTTTTAAGCCCCCTGGAGGAGGTTGCTCCATTGGTGCCTCTTTAGTTTCTTTCATTAATGCCTCTTCATATTCTAAAACTTCTGTGACAGCCCCTTCCCTTTCCCAGAGCACAAGGACCTGGCTCTGAGGAGCGCTTCAGCTGCTTCCCCTCATTTCCCTGGCAACCCGTGTGTGTGTCCCCCCTCCTTTCCCACATCCATGGGTTTGCGTCCCCTGTCAGGGCACACACCTACATCTGCCCCTCTCCTTCACGCTCATGGTGGCACATGTCTCCTTTGTGGAGAGCTGACCAGCAGAGACACAGCACATCATCTCTGATAAATCCACTCTGCAGGCTGGTCACATCCTTTTTGCTGTGGTAAGCTGCTCTCCAGACTCTTTCCTTTAATGCTTGTATGGCTGGTCTCAGAGGTGACTCTGTTTTCACCTGGAGACCTTTGCTTGACTTGGGACTCTTCAGAATGAGCTGCAGAAAATCCAGGATATTCTGATTTTAACCCAGCAGTGAGGATCTCTAAACCCAGCTTTAACTACTTGCCTTTCATCTCCAGCAGTTAAGTCTCCTTTAGACAGAAGTTATTTCTGCTACAATGGACAAAGGTCTTCCATTCTTTTTTTTGTCATTACAACCATGCTGCTCCTGGGAGAATCAAGCCGGACAGGTGAGAAAAGTGGTCCAAAACTGCTGCTTACACCCAAATCTGGGTTCATTGTTCCTTACAGAGTGTTAATTCTTTCAGCCCTTAACTGTTAGTGCTTATTTTGCCTGATTTTTTCTTATTCTTCATCGGCTTATTCTGCTGGTTATATCAACATATATTGCTTTCGAACAGGTTATTAAGATACCACCAGGGCCTACCTCGTTGTTGCAGCTTGTGATTGTGACTTTATCATGTTATGGGTGCTCTTAGTGCCTTTGCTGCTGTAGTTGTAAATCAGATTAATTTGTTAAAGATTAAAGCCAGATGCTTAAGCCATTTGCTTCTGTGACAATGGTCAAAATCTCTCATCCTGAGAATTCTCTCATCCTGAATGTGCCAGTGTACTCCAGAACTGGAATCCACCTGACCCATCACTTCTTTTAGTTCAGCTGTCTCTCCTGGTCATAACCTGCAGGAGGGGAGATAAGTGCTGGCAAAGGATGCAAAGGCAATGCTCCCAGCCTAGAGAGAGCAGCGGGTGGAAAACTGAGGTGAGGTGGCCAGTGCTTAACAGTGCTATGAGCTTTTCCACAGGAAACTAAGCAGGCAGCCAGCTCCCACTGGAAGGCTGGGCATGTCAGAGGAGAAGGGGTAAGGATGAGGCTGACTTTTGCCACTGCAGTCGTTTCTTGCAGCCACCAGCTTCTGGGGAACAAGGGTGGAGGGATGAGCCTCTTCTCTTTGTCTTCTGTTTTTCACAGACTCTCACAGTGAGGACTTGGCTTCTGGGAAGTGTCACTGCCATGAACTGTGAGCAAGTGCTGCAACTTGGTTACTTATGGTCCTTTCAGGAGTTCTTACAATGGGGCTTTGAACAGCTGCATCCAGTGCCACTGTGGGGGAGCTGAGGCCCTCAGTACAGGCTGTCTTCTTCCAACAAACCCTAGCAGGTCTTCAAAAAGAAGCCTCAAAAAGCTTTTAGTGACTTTAATGAGTTTCTAAAGGGAGACAAGAGAACTCCTTTGTGAAGATTTCCAGCTCCCATGGAGAACTGTAGTGGAGAGGGAAAAAACAGGTTTTGTTTCACCATAATGTAGAGTTCAGCACAAGGCCAAAAATTGCAAAACCAAAGGATGAATAATACATAATGAATGAATATGTTGTTATATTTAATGAAAAACTCACAGCTTTTGCTTGAAAGAGTGAAAACACCCTCAATTTCTGGTGTTATCTTGAGGGATTTTTGGCTTTTCCACTGTGAATTCTTTGATTCCCAGGAGCAAAGCTGTGCATGTTCTACAAAAAGCATCCTGGGCAATTACTGAGTCATATATTGACACAACTGTAGTTTTAGTTCTGCATCTCAGTCTCTGTAGTTTGGCTCTTTTGCAGCTGGGGTGAGATTGGGGGATTCTCCTGAGTATTACGAAAAGAGAAGCTGTGGATCAAATAATTTAACAGGACTTGGTGAAAGTCGCCCAGCAGAGCAGAGAGTAGAACCCAGAAGCAAGACTAACCCCAGTAAAAGGACTTGGTGCTTTTACCAAAGAGAGGAGTATCATTACCTTGGTTTTACAAATGGGAAACTAAGGCATAGGGAGGAGAAATAAAACCAAAAACGTCAGTGGTGGAGTTGACATTTGGTCTTCACTCTGTGCTGTTCACAGGGTTGTTCCTGGCTCCCATCACGCTTAAACTCTGTCAGTTTTATGGACTTCCCTTGCTCTCTGTTCCTTGACGGGATGCAGGGAACAGGCAACCCCAGACAGGCTTCCCGGTTCCTCTTCCTGCGGCGCTGCCACTGTTGATTCCTAGTTTTGGACGTGGCCCTTTTGGAGGCTTTGGTTTTCAGAGGAATGAAAAGTCAGGGTGCTCAGAAACTGAGGGGGGAACAGAGCAGGCCATAGTGGAGAAAGGTTTGTATCCTGGTGGGTGCAGCCCCCTCATGTCTTGGAACTTGATAACAATGAGCTGCTGGCTGTTCACAGGGCTTTTGCTTAGGGATAGAGACAGGGGGTTGCTGGAGTTAGAGGGAAATCTCAGTTGTGTGATGTAGCAGAACTGCCTTTTCACCTCGTTGGAGAGGGCAGTGAGGAAATAAGGCAGCTGATCCTGCAGAATCCGTTGCTCGGTGTGTGAGTGTCAGCCCTCATCACTGAGTTACAACTGGAACCTTTTGTAGCCCAAATCTGGCTGTGGCTGTTCCTGCTTCTGTTTCACACTAACTCTGTTTCACACTGTGCTGTGACTGAGGAGACGAACTGCTGCAGGTCGACTGCACCGTGAGCTGGTGGCTCCAGGACGGTCATTCTGCTGTTGAAGGGCACTATGAATGAGGGAGGGTGTGAAACGTCACTTTTGAGGAGCTGTAAATAAAAGCCCTGCGGGAAGCTGATGATGTTGTATTTTTTCAGGAACTTCAAGGAATG
>NW_009915673.1:288-26940 GCF_000696875.1 Nestor notabilis | reverse complement strand
CTCTGAGCCAGGTATGTTTGAGTTCCCTGGGGCAGAGCTGCCAGTGAAGGTGTATGTGCAAAAGATCTTACATTTTAACCTCAGAAATAGATGTGGTCACAGGGTGCAGTGCTTTTAATCTGTGAAGAGTTATCATTTTAAATACATTGTCATGCCTGGCACTGGCCATGACTGAGTCTGTGTGTGTCTGTGCTGGGTTTTTACTTATCTTTTGCCCAGAATTCAAAACTCAGCCGTACTCCAGGGAAGAACCTGCCTCCAGCCACTGACTGTTTTGTCTGCAACACGCACTGATCCCTTTGGGAGCCTGTGTGCACCGTGTGACTTGTGACAACATTTAAAGTGACTTTTATTCAGACAAAGAATCCTGAGAACAGGCACTAAAGGGAAATGCTTGTGCTGGGTCAGTTCCTGTTGGGGAACCACGGTGGTGGGATTGCTGCAGCTCACAGGAGCAGATTTACAGCTGGTTTAACACAGGGGACCCCCTGACACCCCCACCCCCCAGCTGAGGGCCCTGTCTGGGACTTAGCAATCCACTTATTTCTTCTCTATTTCTTAACTTGCAGGGCATTGACTCAAGGGGACTGGAAGAGGCTCTTCCAACTCTGACTGTCACAACGATCCTGGTGAGGCAGTGGCACAGCTCTGGCGGTGGCTGGGGGGTAGCTGGGGTCACGCTTTGTCTTTTCTTTCCGCCTATATATTCGCAAGTGGGGTTTTGTGCTGGCGCCTCAGCACCCTCACAGGGAAGAGCTTCTGCCCAAGAGCTCATCTCAGTCTCCCCTCTGGCAGGTTAAAGCCATTCCCCTTGTCCTGTCCCTACAGGCCCTTGTCCAAAGCCCCTCTCCAGGTTTCCTGTAGCCCCTTTAGGCACTGAAAGACTGTTCCAAGGTCTCTGCAGGCTCTGGGAGCCCAGAACTGTGTGTTTTTCCCCCAACATGCAGGAAGATCCTTACGTCATGGTGAGGAGTGCGGAACTGGAGGGGTACTGCATCGACCTGCTGAAGGCTCTGGCTGCAATGCTCCGGTTCCGCTACAGGGTGAAGGTGGTGGGCGATGGGCAGTACGGAGCCGTCTCTCCCAGCGGGAACTGGACTGGGATGATCGGTGAAGTTCTGAGACGGGTAATTTTCCATTTGTGCTGTTCCAAAGTGGGCTCCAGGAGGGCAGAGCAGCGCCGGCAGCTCCGGGATCTGTTGGGATCTGCTCAGGGACTACGCCTGTGGCGTAGAAGTAATGAATAGCAAGGCTTGTGGTTGGCTTTGGCCTACACATATGGAAACTAAGGAACGAGGAGATGATGGTCACAGCAGGAACTCACTGTTACAACGAGGCGCTCCTGGTGCAGTGTTGGTCTTGGCTCAGAGGTCACCCAGGGTTTCTTTGAGGTGTGAGACTGCACAGACACCTCAGCTCACTAACGAAACAAAGATAACGGCTGTCAGGAAAACTTACCTTGAACCTAACCCCTGAGTGAAACTTGGGCCTCAGCCTCTGGGTGATGTAGGAAACCAGAAGCCCAGGTTCCAACCCGTGCCCTGCAGTGACCAGTGCAAAATGGAAAGCTGTTTGTCCCTCTGTGGCTGCAGACCTGCTGCTCAGCCTCGGAAGGTCTCTGGGTGACAGGATCCTCAGGAAGGTTGAGGGCCGATGGTTTTTCCTCCCCGCCTCGCAGGAAGCAGACATTGCGGTGGCTCCGCTGACGGTCACATCGGCGAGGGAAGAGGTGGTCTCCTTCACCACCCCGTTCCTGCAGACCGGGATCGGAATCTTGCTCCGCAAAGAAACCCTCTCTCAGGAGATGTCGTTCTTCCACTTCCTGGCTCCTTTCAGCAAGGAGACCTGGACCGGCCTTTTGTTTGCCTACGTGCTGACGTGCTTCTGCCTCTTTCTTGTTGCCAGGTACGAATGAATTTGTTTCCCAGGTTTGTTCGAGTCAGCTCCTTTCTCAGCTGTGGAGAGATCTCAGTTCTAAAGGAAGTCCCTGAGTGCATTTTGCTTTGAGGAATCTTCTGGCCAGGTCCAGAACCAGGGCCAACAAAGCTTATGTCAGGTAAAGAGAGCATGAAGAGCACGAGATCTCCTGATGTGGAGTACGTAGGGTTGCTAAAAGGACTGTGTGTGTGTACTTCAGCTCTTCTTTCTCACCTTTATCAGTTTTTGAACTGTGACCATGCTCCTACGTGCAGGTCTCTCTCCTGTATTTTTGTGCTCTGTGTCCTGCGCTGACTGGTGGAAGATTCTCTCTGCCACCCCTCCACTCCTTCCCCGGGGATTCAGCTTCTCCCCACTGCTTAGGCTGCACTAATGCTCTTTGCAGCTGCAGTCTTGAACTGGAGCTGTATTGCTGGAGCACTGTCCCCCTCAGGTGAAAGAGGAGCTACCATGCACAGAAGGGGCATTTTCAGGCTAATCTGCACTGCTGCACTCATGCTGCGGGATAGTTCATATCTATTTTCCCCCCGAATGTCTTGTTTTATCCTGCCGTTTTCCCACAGGCTGAGCCCCTGTGAATGGAATGAGCCAAAGAATGAAGAGAATCATTTCACTTTCTTAAACAGCCTCTGGTTTGGAGCAGGAGCCCTTGCCCTGCAAGGTGAGCTGGAGAACAGCCACGAAGGGGCTCTGGCAGGGGTATGGGTTTGTATATCCAGCTCTGGTCTGTCTGTAACGCTGCTGTGCCATCCTGCTGGGGAAAGGATGTTCCAACAGGGACACTTGGCAGCACTAAAACTCCCAGTTTGGGGAGTTTTGGCTACAGACCTGTTGAAACTGTACAGATGGCTGGCTTCACTGGAGGAAGGTGTGTTTTCTGGGAATGTCAAGGTAACCACTGCACTGGTGCTTTGTAGAGGGAAGTGCTCTGTTGTTGCTTTTGGCTGCTGATGTTGCTCCAGCTCTGCTCTGCATGTTGGTGCAGGTCAGACCAGCCGTCCCAGCTCGTCTCAGACTCATGCATTCAGTAGCTGCAGGGCAAGTTTTGCAGTTTGGCCTTTATGTAAAGGGAAGCCTTTAACTCAGGCTCATGGTCTAAAGTTCTTTGTGTCTCTGTGCATCCCTCCCATGCAGGTGTCACCCCTCGGCCCAAGGCTCTCTCTGTGCGGGTCGTCGCTGCTGTCTGGTGGCTCTTCACCATCGCCCTGCTGGCTGCCTACATCGCCAACTTCACCGCCCTGCTGAGCTCTGGCAGCGAGCAGCTCCCCATCCAGACCTTTGAGGATCTGGTGAAGCAAAGGAAGCTGGAGTTTGGGACACTGGAGGGCTCCTCTACCTTCTACTTCTTCAAGGTATCTGTTGTTCTGTTCATCTCTTCCTCCACCGTTTCTCAGAGGGAAAAAGCATGTAGAGGACTCTGTTCTTATAGTGCATTCCTAGTCTGCAGGGGTTGTCCTTGTGTGCCTTGAGCACAGGGTTGATGTAGGTCATGTCTGGATACATTAACTACACAGGCAATGGTGTAAGTACCCTTAGTGTCCAAGTTATTTTGCATCCACTGCACTTACAGGCAGATTTTATGTGGTGGTTTTGCACTTCAGTTGACCCTTGGATTTTTGGGCTGCAGAACTCCAAGAATCCCATCCATCAGATGATCTATGAATACATGGACAAGAGACGAGACCATGTTTTAGTCAAGACCTACCAGGAGGCAGTTCAGCGGGTGATGGAGACGAACTACGCCTTCATCGGGGAATCCATCTCCCAGGACCTCGCCGCCGCCCGGCACTGCAACCTCATCAGGGCCCCCGAAGTCATCGGAGCCAGAGGATTTGGCATCGCCACCACCCAGGGTTAGTGTGTGCGCTGGTCCTGCCCCACTCTCCACCTGGAATCATGGAATGATTCGGGTTGGAAGGGACCTTTACAGCTCACCCAACACCCTGCAATGGGCAGGGACATCTTCAACCAGACCAGGTTGCTCAGAACCACATCCAGCCTGGCCTGGAATGTCTCCAGGGATGGAGCATCCAAACCTGTGCCAGTGTCTTGCCACCCTCAGCATAAAATATTTCTTCCTCACGTCCAGCTTGAATCTCCCTTTTTTAGTCTGAAACCATCACCCCTCGTCCTGTCAATCTCCTGCTCCAGACCCAAGGGTTTCTTGGCGCATAGCAGAGGATTGCTCAGACGTGCCGTGAGCTGTCCCGTGCCTCTCACGCTCTCATTCTACCCCCACCAGCGTCCCCATGGACGAAGCAGCTCTCAGTCGCTGTCCTCAAACTGCGCGAGTCCGGAGACCTCGACTACCTGCGCAACAAGTGGTGGGAGAGCAGCTGCCTCCACAGGAGCAGGGAGCGGTGGGGCCCGCTGCAGCCCCAGGCGCTGGGGGGGCTCTTCCTCACCCTGGCCATCGGCCTGGCCCTGGGCGTCATCGCAGCCGTGGCCGAGCTCTCGAATAAGAGCAGACACGCTGCTGGACATGCCAAGGTGGGTGGTGGTTTTATCTCATCCCCGTTCCCTGTATCCCACCGGATTAGCATGGACAAGCTCGGTACCAGCCTGATCCTGCTTTTTCTAAGGAAAGCAGCGCGGTGACAGGGGAAGCCATTCGATGTGCTCTTTAAACAGCTGGAATTTCATAGCTTGGGCTGAGCGACATTTTTCTAGCATGGACAGGTCAACAGTAATAATCCCCCACCCTGCCAAAATGTTAAGTAGAAACATCTACTTGATTCCTGGCCTGCATTCCAGTGTGCTGAGTGTGTACAGAGGACAATAGATCATCAATAACAAGTTTATTCTCAAGTATGGCTCTTCTCAAGTCATTTGACAAGCAGGAAAACACATGTAAATGAAACTGCACTAGAATCTGAGTGTGTGCCCCTGTTCCCCACCTGTTCCAGGGGTGGGTTGTGCACCCCTTTTCCGTGACACAGAAAGACTCATCCCTGTGTTTCCCCCCCTTTTGTCTTCCAGAAATCTTGCTGTGCTGTTTTCACAGAAGAAATCTGCACTCGTCTGCATATAAAGAAAAACACAAGACAGAGCCAGGAGACTTCGGGGAGGGCTAACCCTTAACAGTTCTGTCCTTAAGGAACGGGCCTGTGTTAGGTTCATACCACTTGTATTTCATAGGAACTACATTGATGTAGAAAGATGTTTTTCTGCAAGTCTAGAGTGTTAGTTTTCTAATTACAAACACACACAGAGCACTTCTGGATTGGTGCAGCTGGATGCAGAAGAAAAGAAGTGACTTGGAAGAATTTAAATCCATAAGAGTGTAACTTAACAATAAGGGAGGTTAACAACTTGGGGAAATAGAGCCGAGGTGGCTGCAGTGCTGGGTCTGTATTTAGTTTAGAAGTTCACTGTGTAAGTACATGAACACCTGTAGGAGTAAGGGACTTGGGACAGTTAATACGGAGCCTCTGCTTACTAGTGACAGTCTGAGGAACAACCTTGAAAACGTAAAGCTCTCTCTCAGCTGACTGTTCTCATCAAGAACTGCTGCTGAAACGTGCCAGTTATAAACTCCCCCCATTCTGAGCAGATGCTGGTCACCAGGAAGATTGGTTCTGAATCAGGAATGACAGTGCTGAGGCGTAAACCCCCAACTGTGGGGCTTAACTGAATCCCCTGCAGTGCCCTGAGACCTGATGCAACTAAGGAATTACTGGACATAAGAAATGCAAGATGTGGACTTGTCATTGCCAGGTTCCCATCAGGGACGGGTTTCACCACCCAGCCATAGAGAGTTAATAGTTAACCTGACGAAGAACTACAGAGGAAGAAGACTGAAGGTTGAAATCCAGTAGTTCCAGAGCATGAAGTCTGGTAATGGGTCAACTGAAGTTCACCGGGCAAGGGTGAGGCTGTGGGCACTGGGGCACTAGCCTCTTGCTTGCAAGGGAAAATCCTTGGGACTCAAGGGGAGTTGGCCCAGCTGTGTATTAAACAGTTCTCCAATTGAGCTGTTTTTCATTTCAGAGCTGGAATGACTGATGCAAAGTTCATGGTTAAATTGCTCCATTTTGGTACTGCACATCCCATGGAGGGGGAGACAAAGGCAAATTCAGTTACTTGGGAATGGCTTTAACTGCACTGCAGGAACCAAGAGACTAACTCCTACCCCTCCCAGCATTTAATAACTGAAGGCAACAGAACCTAACATGCCTGCAACAGGAGAATAGCTGGCTGCGCCTCAGTAGAGCACTTCATGTTCACGGGGAGGGTAACTTAGTAAGACTCAACTTCAAACTATGGCTGAGTAATTTCATGTAGTTGCAGCATTCCCCTCCCAACCCAACTGGTAACAAGAACAAACAGGGAAAGCAACAGGAGTTACGGGTTCTTCCAACTGCTGGTAAACCAGTGCTGTCCAGTTACCCTAGATCAGGACAGTTCTGTTTTAGACACAGCTGAAGTGATGCTTCTTAGGTCAGAAGGTGGATCAGTCCTTCAATCAAATTAACTGCAAAGAGCGTGAACCACTTTAGGTAAGTTTGAAAGCTGTCATGGAAAATGCAGTGTCAGACTGACTTAGCACTTTAGAACTATTTGGTATGTGCCATGTCCTTGCTGGCAGAATAGGCAGAGATGTATAAAAAAAGGTTTCATTGACATTTAAATATATTTCTATATGAATGTCTCACAGAACAAAAAAATAAAGTCTTTTCATCACAAATACTGCAGCATTAAAATAAACACTTACCAAAATAAACAATGAGTGATATACATATATATATTTGGGTGTGTATACTATAGAGTGAATCATATTGTTGCTTTTTAAGTCACAAAAGCACAATATAAATACGGAATTTCCTGTGAACTCTTTTCCCTGTTGTAGTAAAAATACATTCTTTACAGTTAAAGTAAAACTAGTGCAAGTCCGTTCTGCTGCTGCTGCTCCCCCTGCGGGCCAGCTCCCATCATTGACACGGCACTTCGTACTTGAAGATGACGCTGAAGATCTTCCCCCCCAGGCGGTCAGCGAGCCACGAGTTCTTGATCACAGCCAGCTTGAGGCTCTCGCACTTGAAAGCCGCGTAGTAGTTGGTGTGGATGGCGCGGCCCATGCCCTCGATGATGACCAGGTCTGTCTTCCGCTCCCGCACCAGCACAGCCAAGCCTTTGTCAAGACGGCTGGAAGGAGAGCTCTGGTTAGGAACAGTCCTTACACGTGCCACGGGTGAAACACGGGTGGTTCTAAGGGCTTTGGACATAAAGTGTGGTGGGATACGGCTTTTCAGCTGGAATTACTGATGCCAATAAACAGGAACACTTGAAGGAAATGAGATTGGATTGTAGTTTTAAAAGCTCCATCCTGAGCACACTTGGGATTCCCCAGGAAACACGTGGGTAAGTTCTGTTGCACCAGAGAACTGAACTAAGAGTAAACAGATTAACAACATGAAACACTGCCTGTGCTCAAGGGGATCTCCTGGTCACGTGCAGGATTTAACTAAGCTGCTCCTGACCGTGGCAGCGTCACTGCTCAACACACCTTAGTAAGGCAGACACCCAACAACGAGGAAGGGCTGATGAGTATCACAAGTCTGTAAATCCAGACTAAGCAACATTACTGGTTGTGTGGAAGTGATTCCTATCAGGAAGGGTGGCTGAGATCCTCCAGTGCTAAGTCTCAGAACATTCTGCAGCTGATGGAGACAAAGAACAGATGGGTACTTTGCCAGCATACCTGAGATCTAGACATGGAGAACTCGAACCCGTCTGAACCAAGAGCAGCTTCTCCTCCTTCAGTGCAGATCTTGAAAAAGAAAGAAAAAGACAAAAAACATTAAATGTCTACTTTAGGGTCATGTAAATCTGGTACTAAACCAATGACAACAACTATCTAAGTCTGCTTTGCAAAGGCTTCTTTTCCTACTAGGATCCCACCAGGGAACACAACGCTTCCATCCACAGAAGCATTATTTGGTCAGCTGCGTATCCTCCACAGGGCTGCTCTGTATGTGACATCTCTGTATTTTCCTCTATTCCTTCTAACATAGCTTTATGTTTTAGCAGCTCGAGTGCTCATCACGGAAGACACAGAAAACAAATACAATTATGGATTGTTAATAAAGATCTCATCTGTAAATCGTTCACCTTAGTGAAAGTACATGATCTGCCTTAGCTTGCTGCCAGGTTCCAGATTTCAGACACTAATAAACACAGTTAAATATGTAACAAGGAACTTGCCTTTTCCTTCTCTGTACTGTACAATGCATAATGAAGGCTGGGAATATGCTTACTGAATGATGGGATCCATTGCTGCTATCCGCTCAGTCACGATCAGGGATTCACTGTAGGTGACATCGTTCAGGGCAGGGCCAGAGTTACAGGCCAATATAACCTGAGGTGAAGGCACAGAAGAGTCCACTGGTTAATGCAGTGCACGTGTGGTGGTAGAGCTGCTCGTCTGTTTAAATCGCCATTCCCTCACTTGCTTTATAGAGGAAAAAGTGCAAAGAGGAAGGCTGGAGAGCCAGTGCTCATTCTCCCTCATTAACTGCTATTCTGGGTCTTATGACCCTCACAGGGAAAAGCTGCTGCCTAAGAGCTCATCTCATTGTCCCCTCTGGCAGGTTAAAGCCATTCCCCTTGTCTTGTCCCTACAGACCCTTCTCAAAAGCCCCTCTCCAGGTTTCTTGTAGGCTTTGGAGTTCCAGGGGTTGGGATTAGTCCCTGTTTTGATGCCAGGAGCCACTCTGCTCAAGAGTACTGCAGGTGGATAGTTAGCAATTACCAAAGCTCCGTTACACAGTGAATTCACAATGAAACCCACTTACCTCTGTCCCTCTAGAAAGGAGCTCTCTGACAAAAGGAAAGACTCCTAAAATTATGTCTATTCCACTGTTATCTGCGAAAATTAAGGCACATTTATGAGGGGGACCCTCCTGTAAGAGAAAACCAACGTATTCAGAAATGAGTTCACAGTTCATTTCAATGCACAGTTTGTGTTATTTACAACTACTCACTTTAAGACCCCACATTTTATAGCCTCAAACATTTGGCCATTTTAGTTCTCTAGTAGCAGCACAACTCATGAGACCACCACCTACCCTCAGTCCTAGGGGAAATTAAGTTCCCTGATGTTGTCTCTGCACAGTTATTTAAAGCAGCATTTAGTGACTTTGCTTTCTTTGAGACCCTTCAAACACCATTAGTAAAGCCTTCTCTGGGAATGGAATAGGCCTGACCATCAGCTCTGAACAGGAGCATCCCTGGAGGCTCAAGGAGGAGCAGCAGCTGCTGGTGCGAGCATGGTGGTCATCAGGGTGCACCTACCTCGGTGGCTGTTTTAAGCTAGCCTGCTGCAGGTGAAGAGGATTCCCTCTGCCAGGAAAGGGCAGGATGGGCTGCTGGGGGCAGTGACATCCTAAAACGAAGAGATTCCCTCTTCTCCATTAACCTTTTCATTTGTTCCAAATCTGATGTTATGAAACTCGGTTCCCTCCAGTTCACAGCAGCAGCAGTTTTACAGTGAACAATGCTTAATTCTTAATAAACTGTTGTCAGGACAGTGAGTGCCTGACATTCCTCAGCCATCACTGTTACACGGGATGAGCTGACAGGTTCTGGTTTAAGATGTAATGAGTTTGAATGCTCCACTCACAGCAAAGCTTTGGCTCCCATTGCCAACAGGGATTTACACAAATGCACAAAAGCTTTTCAATTAACCTTAATGAAGTACCAGTAGAGATCACACAGGGCAGAAAGAGCTTTGCTAATTGGCAAGTTAATTGCCTTCAGCAAGCTTCTACATTACTGTTGGCTTTAGGTTGGAACAAGGCAAGTGTTACCTTTGGGCCCAGTGTTCAAAGTTTTGGCTCTAGTTGTATAGAAACAAATGTTTTTTTTAAAGCAGGGGCACAACATGGTTCCTCTGGAGCAGCTCTGGGAGCAGCTGGGCTCTAAATCCTGAAGGAATTCAGCTAAGAAACTTGGTAAGTGATGAAGCGTCAGACTAACTCCTTTTATTCCTTTCTTTCTGGCATGGCTGCTGAGTTACTGGTACTGGGTTACCTGAATGTATTCTGAGGGGTCTGAAGAGGGTTCTGTTAAAGCCCAAGATTAATAAAGTGGATTTATGGTGAATGTATTTAATTACTCATGGTTAGTAACAATTATGGGTTGTACCTTCAGTCGCTCCAGCCACTGGTTGTAGGAATCTTGTAGCCAGGGACGTTCTGTGTCACAGATAAGATCACGTTAGTGTGCCTTTCAGGCAAAGAGGAATTCTGTACGCTAGGAAAAGCAGGAGGTGGGTGGCTCCTTCCAGGTGTTTAAGCATTAAAGCATTTGAGCTCAAGCTTCTGAATGTTAAACAAACAGTTCCAGAGCTCTGAATTAAGGGAATAGCTCAATTAGAGCAGTCTTGAGATGGAATTCTCATAACAAAGCAATGAAGTCATGTAAGCTGGCTATGTAAGGACTCATCCCAGATGGATGGTGGTGTGCCTCCCAGGACACTACCTCCTCGAGTGGGTTAGAACAGTTACAAGAACAGTGAGACATCCCGAGTATCTGTGCAGCTCAGACCTCTGCTCAAGGAGAGCTTTTCAGATTGCAGTTCCTTTGGAACACAGACAGGAATGTTCCACTCAAACTGTGCAGCCTCTATGTCAGGTCACCCCAGCGAGGGCTGATGGTTGCCTGCCACACAGTTCACACCATTTCCAGACCCAGCCACCACCACACATCTCCCCTTACCTTGTAGTTTTGACTTGGCTTCTTCAAATCCAAACTGTGGCTCAGATTCCAGAACGCTGCATCAGAGGAGAAATAAAGGGTACACAGTTAAGCAGCTTCATCTTAAGTATAGCTCAAACATTTCTTCAGCAGGTGGTCAGCAGTCTTACTGGTTATAATGGGGAGTGTGGACAGGTCCAGTGAGAAACACGTACTTTGTGCTTTGGTTAAAAACACAAGGCTCGGATGTATACTACTGAAGCTGTTTTCTTTTGGCATAAGAACTCTAATTTAGCACACAGATGTCTGCAGGCAACTAGACTACAGGCACAAAAGACACCTTTTGGTCTGCAGCCACCATAAAATGGAGTTGTGGTCTAAACTATCAGTGAAACAGTCTCATTTGAAGGTTGAACTACAAAAGTTTCTTGAAGTTGTACCTGTGTGGCACAAGAAGGCATTAGACTAACCAGACACAGGTTTTAAAAGTTACTGCCAGTAACTGATAGTAAAGTAGCCCCAGACATGTGGGTGCTGAGGCGGATTTACACAGTGAGGTGTCTGGGTTCTAAGCTGTCAGTACAAATACTACAGCATGTGAGCACTGCGTCTCAGTTGAGTCTCATAAAGTTCCTTAAATCCAGCATTAGGTGACATTTAACTCGGTCTGTATCTCCCAGATCCTTCCTTAAAGGCTCTTGGATCTGGTAGTATCAGCCCTCCCCGAAAGTTCTAGAATTTAAACATGTACTTGCAGCCTGTTGGCATTAATATCCTTACAGGAATTCATGGCTGCTGAGAAGAAGGAAAACCAGTTCTCCAAATGGCAATAGATATGTATGGTGATCAAAAGTAATCAGTATTTAGTCATCAAAATACCCAGCCTGATGAGTATGTGCTGTGGTATCAGGACAACTGAAGGGTGCAGAAAAAACATCCACGGTACCACACATCCCCAGGTGCAGTGCGAGTAACAGTGCTACAGCAAAGCAGCGAGACCAGCAAACGCTGCCAAACATTCACAGGGACATCTCTGCCACGTTTAAAGGGTGGGAATGTGAAATTCCTCACACAACGATGCTTGTAAAGAAACAGCCAACAGTTGATGCAGGTGAAATGCAAGCTGCAGTTAGATCGGTGCACTTAATTCTTTATCGAAAAAAGAACAATTGGATATTCTGTATCTTAAAAGGTGCTTTTAAAACATTTCAGAACATTGAATACCTACTCTGAGACTGCTTTTGCTCCCCAATCAAAGACATTCCCTGCAAGAAGTCCTTTCACCAGAGCAAACTGCCTCTCCTCCCAGTCTAACGAATCCAAAGACTCAATTACGCTGTGGAAACATTTTAAGGCTATGCCATTTTCTTTCTGCTTTATCTGTAAGAAAGACATGAAACACTGGATTTATAGACAAGAACTTCTTACCCATCACTGGTTGTCTCAGTCCCAAGACCACGTTCAAGCATTCTCCATTATGTTCATGGCCTCTAACGGACCAACAAGTTACTGTTATCAGCATGCTGAGTATCAAGAGAAAAGTTTCCTGGGATTCTAATAAAAAGCTTTGTAGTGCTAGGATAAGATCTGCAGCCCAAGAATTACTTTGCTTAATAAGTACAGGTGCAATAGATCTTGAGCAGGTTGGGGACTGGGGGAGTGGGCACACACAGAGACTTTTGGCAGTGCCATGTCCCATCAAACTCAGGTAATTACCACGAACAGGCTCACCAATGGCTGATCTCTTTGATTTCTGCATCAAGAGTTTCATCATCCCAGATGTTAAGAAGCTCTTGAATTTTTCCTCCAGAGGGATCAGGGTTACATAACCAGTTACCTTCCCAGCTTCCACAGTTCTGAACTGATGGAATCACCTCCTCTGGGAGGAGCTGGTTACACTGGTAGCTGACAGACACCACACACTCATCAGAACAGGACCACCACCAATTCTCAGAAGTATCAGACAATGCAAGCTGGTAATATTTATGGTTAGTGTTACCCTCACCATGTCCATGTCGGAAGTCCAGGGTGTTATGTCCCATTACTATTGCTTCTCCTCAGCCGCTGCAAGGTAGCCAGTTACTGACGCCCCCAAAGCCATGACTTGCACAAAGTTTCGAGTATGGAAAAAGTGTCTTGAACTCGTATGTCCTCCCCTCTGTAAAGCAGGAACAACTTACCTTTGAATAAGGATCCGGAAAATTGAACTCGTTTAAACAGTGTTCCCTTGTATCCAAAAGGCTTCTAACTGTTAAGGTACCATATGCACTTTAAAAGGGGAGAAAGGGGAGAAAAAAAGAGATCAACTACTTATACAGAAAGAAGTTATTTTCTCTTCTCTTTCCTCCATAAGTCACAGCACATCACACAAGCACAGAAGTCTTTACATTCCATGCGTGCTAAACGCTGCCTCTAAGGGGCAAATCTACTGTACAGTTTATTTAAACACAGAGGGAAGATGTTCAGAGCAAAGCTGGATACTTGAATTAACACGCTGCCATGTTTAATAAGCAGGTAACAATTTTAAATAATAAACAATAAGTTTTAGATATAAACCCATGTAATTTCCCCATTACATTCAAGTGCACGAGACCCAAAAGTTCTGTGCAGAGGACCTGACATTTGGCACGTCACCTTGCTAAAGCCTTCAGCCTGCCCAGCTTCCAGCTTGCTCTGCTTCATAACCTAATCAGCTTCTAGTTAGATTTTAGTTAGTTTTTAGTGAGCTTTTCATTTGCTCTGCTCAATAGAAGCAGCAAGTGATGAAATGGGAACACAAGAGACACTTACAAAGGCTGCTGCCTGAGCGTCTGCAGCTTGTTCCAGTACTTCTGCCGGAACTTTTCGGCTCTCTCCAGAGCATCCATGGAGTCTGGCTGGCTGGCTGCAGCACGCTTTGCCACCTGGTAGGGGAATGAGGCAAGACAAGTTACCACATGAATTCTTCTTCCATGTAACTGATCTGAAGTTCAGCCTGAGAAATAACCCCTCCATCTGCTACGCTCTTCAGTGCCGGCTTGGATCTAGTCCCTCCCACACAGCATCTTCCAGCTTTCCTTTACTCAATTAATTTTAAATACCTCCTGTCTTCCCAAAGGATTTCAACTTTATTTTCAAGACTGGACTTTCACAAATTAAACACAACTACTTACAGGAGGGGGGTAAAATAACATGTGCACAGACACATAAAAGGAGAAACAGGCAGGAATTTAACAGTCTGCATCCACCCATTGTGTTGTTTTGCTTTACTGCAGTATGGTCAAGCTGGGTTTTTCCCAGCCCTTTTCCTCCTGACACTCACTCATGAAGTTTCTGATTCGGATTTGCTTATGAAGTATACACAGCTCTTAAATACCAGCAGGCACTGGCTGAGTCAGTTTTACAACGCAGAAGAAATAGCTCAGGTCTGATTAAACCCTAACCCTCGGCCTTGCTGGCCTTTGACGGTCTGACTAAACCCTAACTCTTGGCCTTTCTGGCCTTTGATGGTCTGACCATCCTGCTTGCCCACTCTGTATGAAGAGGTGGCAAGTGCCATTTGAGAGAGAAGATGCTTTAAAAGCACCACCAGAGAATACAAACCTATACACAACAGGTTTGACACAGCAGGTGTATTTTGCAGGGTGAACTTGTTGGTCCACGGAAGACATAGGTACTAAATATTTGTGTCACTCACATATGATTGTTTGTGACATTTACCCCATCCAGAGCCTCCTCAAAGCAGGTGAGCCAGTATTTTCTGGCCATGGCATCATCTGTGAGGTCAACAGTGTCTGGAATATAGGTTGATGGGTCTTTCAGCAGTGGCAGGTTCACAAGTGGTCTTTCCAACCTATCCATTTCAAGCATGTCAAACTAGGTGAAAAAATGAAAGAGATTTATTAGGACTTGCTCAGAAATTGACTCATAACAGATTAAGCTAGTACAAGGGCTACAGAATTCCATCCACAGCTGAGAGTGACAAGTTTGCAGACAACTTTATGTCACCATAAATAATCCACTCCCCTGCATGGATTATCTGTGACCATCCTGCAGATGGAGATTATCAAAGCTTCATGTTGAAAACCTACTACAGGCCCTCTAGTTTATTATTTTTCTTCCCTTCCTCCCCAGATCTGCTGGCCTATCAGGTTCAAGGAGCACAAAGAGTTGAGCACAGGATTATTTGTATAGGAATGCTGCTATGTTGCTTCACAACTTCCCTTTCAGAGTCCTGATCAAGCCTCCAAAAGTTTTCCTCATGTCTTGTGAAAACAATGCTTGGCTCAGATTTCTAAGGATAGATATTACATTAATGTGAAATACGTGTAGTTACACAGCTCTGTACATAAAGTGTGCCTTATTTCTTGTGCCCGAAAAAACCTGAGCACATTTATCTGTATTTTATACAACTACCTCATCGCATTGCATCTGCCAACAGAAACATTCAGCCTAAGTAAAGATTAAAGCCCACAAAGTGACGGGTCTTTGTGCACACAAACTAAAGTGGCTGTTATAGAACAAGTGTCTTCAGTATTAATTCCACTGCTGGAAAGTGGACGTTTCTGAACTGTGACTGTTGCAAAGAGATCTCACTTCATGTGAACAAAGTGAGTGCTGAGCAATAGGAGAATTCAAAATGGAGCAGCTGTGGACAGCACGTTACAGCTGGTTTGACACTCTTGTACCACTGCCAGAATGAAAGAAGATTATCTCACACAGAGTAAAGGGCTGACAAACAACAGATCATTACATCTGCATAAATGATTTTAAAATCTGTGACACATTTCTCATTAAGAGGGATGGTGGTGTTATTTTTCGGTCACGCTTCTAATCCACAATTTCGTTCACCCAATTTCAGTTATTTCAGAGCAGAAAATTAGATGCTTTTTACATAGATCCACAACCCACAAAATCCAACATCTGCACCTCATAGAGGACTTATATGGGAAACCATTCAGTAAGAGCTCTACACCTCATCTTCAGGCCTAAAAAAGCTGAGTAACCAAGAGAAAACAATGAACCAAAGCCAAGACCTGCTTCTCCCACCCCATTCCCTATAGCAAGGAAACCAATTCCTGAAAACTGGAAGGAGATCAATCAATGATGGAGGAGATTTAAGCAAACAACGTGAAAAACACTGACATGCAGGCTGGTAACACAGTAACATACTGAGCTCCACTATTCTAGCTTCTTTCAAACGCGCTTCAGCAGATGCAGTATTAGAATAGTTTAAGAACCTGAAGGTATTTTCTGGGTGCTTACTGGATGCCAGTTTCACTGTGCAATCAGAATTACTGTATTGTCAGTGTATTTAAAAGATGACTGGGCTCATGCTCTTCTGTCCAATTATATATTTCTCTTCTCATAGGCAGTAAATAAATGCTGCTTAAAGACAGGGGAACATTGGATTCAAAATTCTGAAGCACAATATTTCAGCTACTTCAGAGAAACAGTAAGAGATGTATGTTCCCCCCACCCCACTTTGGTGAAGGACACTAAGACAAAGTAGCAGCCACCATCTGTTTTTATGAGACATTACATCAAACCATCACACATGACACAAGACAACATCACACAACACAAGACACCATATTAATCACTTCTTTTGGTAAGCAGGAGTCCCAGGGGCAGGAAGCAACCAGCCTGAGAATAACCATCTGTTTTCTGATCACCATTACTAAAAGAAGGCACTTAGTTCTAGAAAAGACAACCACATACTGTACCACTCCTTGTTCTCTGCATAGGGTAAACATCAGGGGATGTGCTCATAAGACCAGAACTCCCAGCATAATTCTCTCCCCAGCTATACTGATTTGGATCTAGAAAAGAGAAAGACAGAGACACACATAATCTGAAAATAAACTGAGAATACTCCCATGAGTGAGTCTAGAGTTAGCATCCCTTCAGAGAAGGTGCTTCACTACCAAAACCATCTTCCCTTGCCTTTGTAAATAAAATTTCCCCTCTAAACCCCAAAAGAAACATTTCAACCACTCGGTGAATTACTTAGCTCTGAAGAGCTTCAACCTGAATGAGACATAAGACAACACTTGTAAAATCATTCTCTTTTAACCCCCTTCCCTTGCCATTAAGGGCTATAACCAGCATGCCTTCAAAGCACTATCACTGATCATGATTTCTTATTTCTAAATCTAGATCCAGTAATAACAAAACATTATCACTAAAACACAATGTAAGTTCCAAATAAACACTAAAGTTACTTCTAGAAAGTTTCTAGAAATGAGAAAAAGTTTAATCAAGTTGAGATGTACAGTACATGCTGCAGAAGCAACGTCTGTATTTCCTCAGTAGTTGGTTCCTTGCCCATATCGACAAAATGGGTATGAAAATGATTCCACATCCATTATTCTAAGGTATATTTGATACTTTCTAAGTACCATTAACAACTTCTGTATGTGTTTCACTCTAACTAACAGACTGACTGGCTTGCTTGATAATAAAAGACAAATGGCAGAATTCAGCCAAAACACCCTACACCCAAAGAATGCTGGCCAGAAGTGTCTCATCCTTCATAAATGTGTGAGGCTTTTCTCTCCCAAAGGAACACAGTCTTCTTCAGTACATTAACTGAATTCAGAAGCTGGCTTCTTAAAGAGGAGGAAAGTTCTCAGAAACTACATTTCCCCAATTTGATTTAGAGTTATGAGTGCTCTTTGCAGAAATCCTGCTGGCTTCTCAAAGCTCAGAGGAAAAACGGTGAGAAATTAAGATGTCCCTGCCAGAATATATAAAACCAAAGCCCAGCATCTGTGTTTATTAGTGCAAAATGTATTTATTTGGGCAACGACTTACATGCAGCCTCTTAAGAGAAACTTGGACATTACACTGACATTTCAGAACACAGCATATACAGAACAGAGCAGTGCTGTACTTACTGTCTTGTTCAGCTCCTTTTAAAAATGCCCCAATGGCTCCCAGGTAGCCTTCATGTCTCAGGAACAATGCCTGAACCTCTCCCTGCCACAATATGAAACATTGCA
Organism: Nestor notabilis; assembly: GCF_000696875.1. Classification (NCBI taxonomy): domain Eukaryota; kingdom Metazoa; phylum Chordata; class Aves; order Psittaciformes; family Psittacidae; genus Nestor; species Nestor notabilis. The sequence goes on along the minus strand of NW_009915673.1, from coordinate 9,322 downwards.
ATTGGATGGTCCCTGCTGGCTAATATGTACTTCTTTGTCACTAGTTTTACACTTAAATTTAATAGAAACAACTAGAAGATGGTAATATTCATTTGTGCTACATTCTAATACATTCAGTAACTTTAACGGTGCTTCTGAAACACAGGTTCAGGAGGAACTGCTTACAAACATCATCCCACAGTTATTAAACAGCTGGGGAAAAAAAATACATGCAGAAGTGGTGTGTACTCTAAGCCTGCACAACCACAGAAGCAGCGGGAAGCCAGGGCCTTCACTAGAAAGACCACTGCATCATTCCATGAATATTCAACTCCTCTTGCTTGAGCAGGCTGGCAATGTAAGGTCATCTGATTTCCAGGTCACCAACCTAAGTGCGTGCCTCTGTGCACCCTACACATTCGAGACGTTGCTCATTACCTTGGTTTCATTACACTGCTGTTCAACAACATGCAGACACTCTGTATATTATCCACAGACAAGCATTTCCCCATCAAATTCATTTAATTGTTAATATAATACATGAATGCTAGGGAGAATAAGAACACCCTCCATCCTAGCAGCAGGGTCCGTTAGCTTTCCTAGACAGGACTGAGTGAGACATTCATTGCCTTCTCTACAGCAGAGCCACCTCCATTTGCAGCAGCCACCGTAACAACAGCTCACACTGAGGTCAGCTACAGTTCATGGAGAGATTGGGATTTGAATCACTAAATAGATAAAGCTATTCTTATAAGAACCTAAAGCTGCAGTTTTGCAATAGTTTTCTTGAAACCCAACCATTTTACAGAAAGGGACCACAATGGTAAAATAAAGGGGAGGGGAAAAGCAGCATAAAGGCATCTCTTGGCCAAAGCATTGAGAAGAGAAAAAAAATGGTGCTGCCTATTCTATAGAATTACAAAAGTGCAGAGCTAATCTCCCTGTAACAACCACTAAGTGAGCTTTGCACTTGACAGTTTTTCTAGTGAAAAATCTTCAGTATTTTCCACAGCTTCAAAACCTGTAAAGAACCACAGCTTGGATGTGCTGGGGGGGTTTGGGTTTTTTTTTAACAACAAACAACAACCCCCCCCCACTGCTACTATCTCAGCAGAACAATCCCACATTGCATAGCCTAGGGGGTGAAAAGAAATAGATGCAAGTCAGCAAGAGGAATTGAATAACAATGGTAGCTATCGAAGAGAATAGTGAAAACTCATTACTTGGCAGCTACAAGACAGAATGTCAATCAAAACTAATAATAAAGAGAGAGAGGGAGGGAGGGAGAGAGAAAGAGAGGCCAGACAGTACTCCCAGACATTTCACATTGATTTTACCCCTCCCACAACAGATCTACATAGCCCTGCCTTCCCTACCTAACCAGCAGCCCTCTAAGCTTACTTTATGTGCAATTCCATTTATTAGTTATTAGTCCCCCAACAACCTAGAAAGATTAACTAAACACGTGACTTTGCTATCAGGAAAATCTCTGCTTCATTACCTTAGAGAAGAAGTTGATACTGTAGGTTATTGTGCGCATAGTAACGGGGTGACCTCGAATAAAGAATCCTCCAAAATAAATCTTCTCTAAGTTATGGAGTTTGGCGTAGAGGCAGGCGAGCTGACCAATGTCATTGCTGATCATATGTAGTAAACTTTTTGCCATATCTTCTTTGGAAAATTCTTAAAAGGAAAGAAATAGTAAACCAATTGAAACACAGATGAAGAATCCTCAGGTAGACCGTGCTTCTCTAACAGATAGCCTACAGCTGGAGGAGAAAATATCCAGTGTGACCAGTCTCTACGTGTGTAGAAGAAAGGTGTTCCTGTCCCCCCAAAATCTCTTACTAAGAAGTACTGCAAACAACAAGGAGTGTGTATTTGAGTGAAGATATCGTGAAAAAGACTCTCTCTAAGCCTCTGTTAAATATTGCTTGAAAGAAACCTGCTTGAAAGGTCGACAGCAAATGCCATTTCTTCTCTCTAGGAACCACAGATGATGGTTCATCCATCCAGCTTGACCTGAGATGCACCGCAGCATATCATACTGCAGATAAAATTGCAAATTACAGTAAATCACTGCTATGGGTCCTCTTCTGGACCAAGAAAGCCATATATATTTCCCATAGGAATGAATTCACATTGGGCTAACTAGACATCTATTTTTCCTGTTTGCCTAAAATTATGCAATCCCATACTGAAATGTGGATGCCTGCATTATATAATATTTTTAGCCAACAAAATATTGTGCAGGCAAAACACATGTAGGCAAGATGATGAACAGGAGTGGTGGTTATTTTCCAGCTCTACTTGTTAGATCATTATAAACAGCAGATTCCCAAGGGCCAGAGGAGATGGTGGCATTTCTTCTCCTCATTAGTTTCGAACAATGACTCCAAGTAACTGGAGCAACTCAAGCAGTGCTCCAAGTCCCCTCGCAGCCCAGCATGGGGAAATGGCTAAGGCAAGTTATGTTTATGCTGATGAAGCTGGCAACTATTTTTCCATCCATTTAAGTGTTGAACCTAGCACAAGCAGCAAATCCATGCTGACAGGAAATATAAAGTAATAAATCTACAGCAGATCTTGGGTAGATCTTTTATACACCCATACCTTTATCTGCTGTAGTAGATTTCCCGAAGCTGCTAGCGATCAGATTTCCACTTAGGCCCAGGGTCTGGTAGGCTCCTCCATACACATCTTTCACCAGCATGTCTACATTTGTGTGCTGTCCCTTTGAAGCAAGTTGCAGCAATTCATCAAATTTCTGAGGATGAGAAGCAGAGTTACTCCAGCTTTCCTGGACAGACAGAGAACCTTGCCCATAAACCCAAAGTTCTGCAGCATCTTTACTGACCAAAACTGGGGGTCTGGGCTTGTCTTAGAATCAATCTGGCAACAAAAGATGCCTTATTTCTAATAATAATTTAGTCCACATCTTATCAGACAGACTGGTCTTAAGTGAAGCTCCTTTAATGATGAAAAGCATAACTGTCCTCTTCTTCTACAAAATCAGGAAGCACTAAGAGCACACACTGTCATGTTCTACGACTAATTTTTAAAAGCACCAAACAAAATATTGCAAGTATGGGTCTTCCCTTTGACATTTTCTTATTTGGTGCATATGTAACTCTAGCTTTTTGTACACTGCTGACATTTAGGAACATCTATTTAAACCACGTGGGTCTTTGAGACAGGAGTAAGCAGCACGACTTAAGAGCTGCGTTGGGTGGAGCAGTACTAAACCAGGCCTTATTCTGGCAGATCACCAACTTGGGATTTAAGTGATGAACCCCTGAAACCATAATGTGAAACAAAGAGTTAGAATTCCTCCTCCCTGTTCCCAGACATTTTGCAGTAATTGGGTGCTCTCTGCTTTGCTTCTGCAGATCATGTGAAAGGAACTAGGTGGGCATTTCATGTTGAAAAAGAGCACAGAAAATTGACAGGCCACTCTGAGGAGGCTATTCTCTGCACTACAGACAGTGTTCATCCTTGCAGACAAACTCCCTGAGTCCCAAGCAGGATAATTATTTTGCCACTGATGATCATCTCATTTTTGTCCCTACGTTCTACTAGTAGCTTTTTGCATTTAAAGGTTCCCTTTATGCATCAGAAGTGTCAAAAATATGAACATAAGCCAAGGACTCAGCCTTGTTATCTAACAGTGAGGGACCACAAGCACCTATGGAAAGCATTGAAATTGTCCTGAGGTTGCAGGGCTGCCTGCTCTGTTTCTGCACCAGGACAGCAAACCTTTGAATAAAAAGTAAAACACCCCAAGAGACAGACATAATTTTTTTCATGTTTTAGTACTCCAATGTTGGACATCTGGTTTCCCACAGAAACATAACTTAAAATAATTATTTCTCCTTATTCAAAGAGGTTGGCATTCCAACATTTCAAGCTTCCTCTTAGTATGTCTTCTAATCCCACGCCCCCTAAAACTGACACTTTGATACCTTTGTTTTTGTGAGCAGTGCTCCAAGACCCCAGAAGGTTCCACCTCCAATTGAGCTCCCTCCGATCCATTCAAATTTGTCTTCTGTTTCTACCTGTCAATAAAACAAGGCAGATTTGTCTAGAAAGTCCTATTCTAACTATAAACACAGTTAGATATGAGAACACGTGGGTTTTTTTGAACAGTGGAATTCATGTAGGTGGAACTCTTTAACTGTGTAACTATCAGGTGAGAAATGCATGTTCCTCATACCCCAGGCAGTTTCTGAAATCTCTGTATTTAATTCTTGGCCAGTAATCTTAAACACAGACACAAAACTTGGTGCCTCCCTAGTGTACCAAACCAAACAAATATTAAAATCACTTTGACCTGACAGCCTTTGTCCTCATCAGTTAATGTAACAACTTCTTTAAACACCAAATTGCAAGTGATTAAAAAGAAACTACAGGAGTGAGTGAAAAAGCATTCATAACTCTGTAAGAAAGGGAAACTGGGAAACTTTCTTTCTAATCTTTGCTAGAAACAACTACTGCTCTAAAAAAGTGAGATGTTTCAGATCACCTTAATCAAATTCTACAATAAAACATTTTAGCAACCACTCACCTTCACTATAGAAACCCCAGAGCCAATATTCACCAGTAAGTAAGGGAAAATGTTTGGGTCATTCGTCTGAAATCGAAATTCTGTGTCTGAATCTTTCTGGTATGCAAACACTTCATGGGGTATGTTCCTTAGCACGAAGTTGCATCCTTTAATTAGGCAGGTCATTACATCTTCTTTATCTACTCTGAGGGGAAAGGGGAGAAAAAAAACCTTACCTAAATGTCACAGTCCTATTGACAAGGAAGTTTGCCTTTAGAACAGCAGTTTTTAACGGCTTTATGAACAGGAGATAGTAACCCACGCTGCATGGCAGAAGTCCAGCTCTCTTAAAACATGAAACCTACTTCTGCATACATTCTGATGTTCATCCTCCATGCCAGAACACACAGGCCAAAGTTAGACCGTAGTTACACAGTAACTTTAATCTTACATTAATCATGCTGTCATTAAAAATAATCCTGCTCCCCTGTTTGCTTGTTTACACAGCCCCTTTAGTGCCCTGGTGCTAGCACAAGCATATGTGCACCCCTGCAATAAAGCAGGTCAGGAAATGTATCTGAAAATTAGCCTAACAAAACAATTTCCTAACACAGAATAATTTTCTATCACTCTTCCTCTTCCTTCTCAATAGAGGAAAAAACATTTCAGCACTTGTCTGTGACAGATTAAAGTGACTGTGAGGGGCCTACTACTGGGATTGCTAAACACAGGAAAAAAGGACTTCTCACAAGAGTAATAGGATTCACAACAGTATATATCTCACATATGGAGCCTGGGAACATGATACATAATTTAGATAAGATGAATGACGCAGTTAAGTCAGTTAACACTTCTGTAAAGTTCTGTATCTCATGTAATGTTACTGATTTATAGTAGATTTCTTACATGAAATATCGTAAGACTTGTTGAAAACACAAACTAAGCACAGGTATGCATCTCAACTAATACAGAATGTTTGTCAGGATGGAGAAGGTGCTGCTTTTTGTGTCTGTGGAGTAATTAAGTATGCCATGATCAAACAAAAACCAAAGAAACAAAACCAGGTGCACCACGTGAGAAGTGGGAATTGCCTTCTTGTCTTGATTAGCTGATACTTAGCCCCAGCCAGTAAGGTACTGATGTAGGCTGGTTTGAGAAAGAGTTAACACAATCCTGCCTATCAGAAGAAGAAAGTGATTTGGGAAAGCAGTATAAAAGAAGAGGATCACAGTACTGCAAAGACTTGCAGCAGGAGAGGGGCCTTGGGGTTCTCTCCAGTAACACCAGGTAATGTTTTATATTGACATAAATTAATGATGCTTTTATCTGTACCCACAGTACCTTTTTAGCATGTGGTGTTTGATAAAGTTGTGTGAACAGTAAATTTATGAGGCTGTAGATTCATGAGACTGCTCTTTGGTCTCCTGCAAGCCTATGCTTCTGCATGAAGGTTACTTAGGAGCTATGCAGTAAGTTGCTATATCATGTTAATTGCTTCTGAGCTTGCACAGAAAAGCATTAGAAGCTTTTGGAACTCTTGAGAGCTTAAGCGACTACAGAGATAAGGTATATGAGGGGAAAAAAAGAAGTGTTTGCTAGTAATATTGTGGCTTGTACTAACAGTTGTCAAGTGGATTTCATCCTTAAAATTTAAGCAGAAGGACTGACACACTTAAATGTGTCATGACAGTAATGGATCAGGGATTCCTAGTGAAAATTCTTGTTACTAATAAATTTACTAACTACTCGATTTCCAGTATTACTCTATTTTATATACCACTGTGAGTTTTGTGTATTTGGACCTCTACTCCATTAGAGTCTAACAGTATGTCCAAAGCATACTCCTGATAGTTGGGATACTATCAGTGAAATGCTACTAAAGTTGAGAGGTGACAACTAAAAACTGTTATCAGAATAGAGTAACTTAAAAATGGATCCTTTATAGGAAAAAAAAGCTATGATAAGAACCTGCTTTCCTGTTTTTACTTCTTCCTGAACTCTGTGCTCCTGCCTGTTGGCTCTATGCCTGCATCTCTGCTGTGTCAGCTCATGATAAGAGTTATCTTGTGGCACGCGTGGCTTCTGAGGGTGGACGGAAAGGGGCAAGTTAGCCTGCTAAAAACTCAAAGCAATCATACACTCCTATAACTAAGTTTAAATAGATCCACTTACTTCAACCCCAATTTCTTCTCAATAAGATCTTTGAATTTATAGGCACCACCACCTGTAGCTTTGATGACTTTTGTCTCTGTATTGACAAGATGGTCCTTGATGAAATCTAGGCAGGTTTCAATATAAGTGTTTTCAAATTTTATGAAGTGAAGTCGAGCTGTAATTTCCTCCTGAACAGTTATTTCGTACAAAGGTTCATTTTCTATGTCCTTTAAGAGAGAAAAGAGTTTATTATAGACCATTCAGAAACCTTCCTTGAGAAACAAGGTTATATGCTAAACTAATGAACATCAATTCCTGTACTTCCTTTGTCTTGAAACTATTAATGCTATTAAAAACATAACATCCCAAGCTGTTTCAACAGAGATTAATTCCCCTTAAGCTAAATAACAGACATTACAAAAGACCATACCTAAACAGTAAGAAAGTTCTAGATAAAGCTTCATACAGAGCAAGTTACAGGATGAGTTTCAGATGAAACTTGTATTCTCCTGTGAGAAGCTAGTCCAGTACTCCACCTGCATGATCCAACCCCATGCAACTGATGAATGATACAGTTCTCACCTTTCCAGAATGATCAAAGGATCTCACTCTTGCCACTTTGTGCTGCACAGTTGAATAATAAGCCAATTTGGTTAATGAACCACCTGTCAATAAGAACATGACAAGTTATGATTAATGCCTCACCTCGGAGCAAACAATATAATTTATGTTTGCTTTATCTAAAGGTTCTTGGTTTTAAAAATCTCATCAACTAAAGCCAGACACAATTAAGCTAAATGCATAATGCAGTGAGCCAAAGAACCCTGGTCTAGAAACTGATTTGGCATGGTTAACTCTGAATGCACTTCCTATGGGAAAAGCTCTGCTTTTTCCTCTGTTGGAGAAAAGCCCTTAATTTTAACTCTGCACAAAGAATACCCGGGGCTGCAGACCATAACCACCCTTATCTGTACAGAAAGACAGTTCTAACTTGGCATCCCTGCTCTTGGAACAGGAGCACGAGGCAGTTAGGCAGTCCATATCTCTTGGTGTTACAGGCCTAATGTGCAGCTGCATTTAAGTCTGTGTGCGTTACTTGTCTCTTGCCAAATCTTTGGCATGTTACTCCTTTTGGCAAGTTTGCCACACATCTTGTAGAACATGCTTTGTACCAGACAGGAAGTAATTATGACCAACCACTGAGTTAAAACTGAAGTCCCAGCAGTACCTAACATAATAACATGATGAGTAAATTCAGTGGCTCAACACTCTCTCTTTAAACAAGTGTCACCAAGAAATGCAGCATAGGCATGTTAACAGTCAGATAGTGCTTATAGCTTTGCCTTTAACAGTACTCTCAGCTCTTATATAGTGTTCAAATAAACACAAATTTCTGTCCTTTAACAGTACTCTCAGCTCTTATATAGTGCTCAAATAAACACAAATTTCTGCATTCTGTAGGAGAAAAGCAGGTGGCTTTCTCCAGCAAAGTTTAAGTGAGCCCAGTTTAAGGGTGATTACTGACAGACACTGATAGTATCAAAAGCAGCAAAGCTTTCCTGGTCTCAGATCTTGCATCAGTGCACTGGCCAATGCTTTAAAGACTCTGGTTAACAAAATCCAAACTCTGTTCTAGCTCGTTGCTTGAGGGTGAGGGTTTTCTTAGCTGTTTTTTCAGACAACTAAACTTAATAGTCCTGCGCTATGAGAAAAAGCTTCCTTCCAAACCTCTAACTATAGGAATTGTGAAGCTTGTGCTGGAATGTCTCACTGTGCAACACTGATAATGATGCATGTGCCTCAGTATTTATTTATCACCAGGTAAATGGTATGTAAAGCACAGCTTTACACATCCTCCCCTTCCTCTCCCAGTTTGTGAACATTTAAATCCCTTCCCAACACCAGCTGAGAGATGTGACCAGGCTTTGTAACTAATCCCACAACTCTAATTCCACTCTGACCCACAGAAAGGACCAATTCCAGCTGTTGTTTTATCAGGCATGAAACAAGTAGCTTTTGAAGGAGCCGGTAGACCTGTGATATAAGATAGTATATTACGGTTGCATATATTCTTCCCACTATGCAGTAAGTCTACACCACCCAGAGCAATGTTAGTCGGAGGACTAGTGGAGGCTCACAGCAGCACCGGTGTTCTGCGGCTGAAAAGCACTTTCCTGGCTTTCCTAGTAAATAGCTCCACAAACCTAGTAAGTGTGAAACAGAAGCAAAATGTGTGAATTGGACCTGGCTTTGCAGCTCTCCAAAGAATGAATGCTAATCCCTACACAGGTGAAACTCCTGAACAGGCTTAGCCCAGGGTGGCCATGCCAGGCCAGCCCCCCCGGCACAGCTCCCTGC
>NW_009915673.1:0-257 GCF_000696875.1 Nestor notabilis | reverse complement strand
CGGCTTTGCCCGGCTGCCACTTGGATGTGCATTACTCCAGCTGCCCCTCGGTGCAGGTTGTTGTACACCAGGAATAGCGTGTTCTCCGGTTACGCACAGGATAGGGGGTGTTTCAGGGGGTGACTGAAGGACCAAGTGCAGGCAGCTGCTGTTACAGCCCCCAGCCCGCTCCCCTGCTTTGCCAGCTCCTTCTTCAAGGTGTGTTTCGGGAGCACGGAGAAGCGTCTGACGGACCCTGCTCGCCACGGCCAGCAGCG
>NW_009915672.1:319-11592 GCF_000696875.1 Nestor notabilis | reverse complement strand
AACTATTCTATGATTCTATGATTCTATCTGTTCAAAGTGAAGGATTGCAAAGGAAATGAAAATAACAAATGGCTCTTCAGCTATGTAAATAAAAGGAGAACAAGGAAAAAAATGGAACTGCTTTTAAATGGGAATGATGTGAAGATTAAAATTAATTCAAATGTGGTTCCAAATCTAAATAAGTACTTTACTTTGGTTTTCTGTCATGACAGCAATACTGAATTTAATGGCAGAAAGCTGGATGGACAGTAGGAAAGAAGGTCCTCACCTGGAAGAGTAAGGTAGTTCCTCCAGGCTGGGAAGGAGGGAAGAAGAGGTGGTGATGTCCCTCCCTGATTCTGAACAACGCAGTGCAGGAACCAGCGCACCAAATGATACTGTCAAGGGGCACTGGCTCCCTGGATTACAGCACTGGTAGCACCTACAGAAAGAAAATGAAAAGTAATCTGGACAATTACATCTTCTTTTGCCTGGAATCAGTTCTGTGCAATGTGTTAGGATAATTTCTGAATAAAATAGGAGTTGAGGACATGAAAGTAAATAGAATAAAATGTAACCCAAGTTTACTGATTAATATGTTCTTCTGGAGAAAGAAAAGGGAAAAAACATAACTATGTGGAGTTAAGCAAAGCATTTGCAATAGTATTTAAGTTACCATTCAAATCAGCATGTGCAATGCATAGCACAGCACAGCAACCATGCAGCAGACAGTGATCTGACCAAGGCTTTTTTGAAGGAAGAAGGACCTTTTCAAGAGGTTTCTGAACAGGCAAGTGCTAAAAGTGATGCCCATGGACTGTACTTGTACTATAACTTCATCAGAGGCGTTTACAAAAAGAGAAGTTATATCAATAATAATAAATAAATATTTCTATTAAGAAAATGTTCTGATGTGCCAAATTTAGGAAATATTGCCAGTGCAACAACGGGATGGAATATCATGCAGAAAGATCTATATGACTTTGAAAAACAGAAATGGGCTGAATTTGTCTGAAATAGCAAAGGCTGGTAACAAAAGTGTTGCTGTAAAATGGAAAGCTGGAAATTAATTAAAGAAGATAAAATCACAAGGTACTCAGCTGCAAGGTGAGTACTTCTAAAAGATGATCATACGCACTCCTAGACTGTGGCATATGAACTCAGAAATGTTATTTCTCATCCTTGGAGAGGTGTCCGTGCTACCACAGCCACTGAAGAGGGTCCCCTGTGGATCTCCGTACCGTTCAGGTAGCGGGTGACACACACAAAGAGGAATTCAGACTTGAACAGATGGGGAAGGGCTTCTGCCAGGTCTGAAGGTCTGTCTGTCCTGCACAGGAAGTCAGGAAGAGCAGGGACTGATCTGTTCAGAGAAAGGCAAGGCTGGGAGGAGTGAGCACAATAAAGAAGTGAAATATAAACAGGTTCTAGCTCCTTATATTAAAAGTAAACCAGTTATGCACAGGGTAATTCTGGAGGCTCCAGCTGTCCACACTCAGCATGCTGAGCCACAAAACCAGGAGCAAGGAACAGTCCTTCAGAATGGGGCTCACTGTCACCAGTCTTGCTGAGCCCAAGCAGACCTCACGTCCCACAGGGTGGGTGTGCAGGGCCGCTGCAGGGCAGCAGCCCCCTCCAAGAGCGTGTTGGTGTAGATGCAGTGATGCTGGGAGGTGGCATGTGGCACAGAGGCAGTGGTGCCCGAGCCATAGCTTGCAAGCCCTGCAGAGCCCACATTAGATTCCTACAAAGAGACGGAAATGCCGCTGCACCTCCTGCCCTGCTGTGGACCCTGGCCAGACTGGGCACTAGACAGGCTGAAATCTCTCCCTTCCCTCTCCACCACTCCAGATAATGAAGCTTGACATGTTTATGGTTTATTTTGCTTATTGTGCATACTTCTAGGTAGACACCGTCCTGCAGTTTGAATAACATACCGGCAGTTTAATTTCTGCTCACTCAGGGTTACATCCTCAGGTACTCCAAACAAGCAAAGCCACATTAGCTTGCTGTGGCTAGAGATCTAGCCCAAAATATTTAATGGAGGAGGGAAAATACATTAAAAACTCCACAGATACTAAGCAGGGCTTCATGTTGTAGCTAGGACCGGTGCCTGAAGGCTCTGGTTCACTGAAGGGTCATGGCACAGGGAAAGGGGGTAGCACTTGCCAAAGGAAATGCTTTTATGCAGTGTTAGCTTCCTTCCTGCTTCATGGTGCTCCAAGGCTCAAATCCCCAAATTTTCACAACTGTCTCAAGAAATGGCTGCACGAAGCATAGGTGAGTCCCTCTAGTATTGCCAAGCATATCCAAATACATGAGATCTGACGCCAGCTATGCAGGTGGAACAATCCTGGCTTCTGTTCCTGTGCTACTTCAGAAGGACCTGAAATACTTAGATTTTAAGGAGAGTCTATAAATCTAGCTGTACACACATACACATGCATTCACTTAATTTCACTGTTATGAGTAGCTATATAAAACTCCATGAAAATAATTTGCCAGATTCCTACCCCTTCTTTAGCTAGGTTATAACAGCTGGTATATAGATTTATATTTTGGACCTAATACAGAAATTACAACTTAAATGGTGTATTGTTCTTTTCTTCCTGATGAACCTGGCTAAGAGTGTCACCCACCCTGAAACTAACTGTATAGGTATACAGAGATGGATGGTTAAACTAACAGCCACATCATTCTGATCATTAAGAAAAGCTCAGTGTAGGATGGATAGTTAATAAAGTGATTGTAAAATGTCTTTTTTTTTCCAAGGGCTGCAATTTATAAAGTTTTACCATTCTGTCCTTAACACAAGAATCCTGGCAGTTGGGAGGAAACACACAAAATAGCCTGGCTTGCAGGAAAAGAAGGACAGCTCTTCATGTGCCTGTCTGGGGTGAGATGTCCTCAGCAGCAGGGACAGGAAAGCTGTGGCCCTAAGAAAGCCTCAGGATGGTGAGGAGACACTTCTCCTGGGCTAGGAAATAGTGAAACAACTTAGAAAGATTTTAACTGATAACACCGAGTTGCATTTTTCTCTTACAGCTCTTTTCTTTAGTAACAGCTTTCACTGTTGCCAGCCTACGTCTTTGGCCCTTACTTTACCTAAATGAAATAAACATATGCCTTTCTTAACCAAGAGCTGTGGCAGCAACGATCCCCCTTGTCACTGGGATGAGAGGTGTGTTTGGGTCGTATCAGGCTGCTCTCTCCATCTGGGAGCCTCTGCTGGGTTGGGAGCTTCTGGGAACTTGGAGAAACATTTCTCAAGTTGCAAGTCCTGGCTGCAGGCTATCAACTAAGTGGACGTTTGTGCTGTATATATTGAGGTTAATCTAGCTGACGTATGAATAGAAATGCCTGTATGTGAAAGCAACATTAGAAACAAGATCAAGGTTTAAAAAAAATTCCCATGTTGATTACCATGTATGCAACTAGCAGAAATTGAGCTATAAATGCTGGGGAGCATGTTCCCATGAAGACCAGCTGGCTACTCTGAAATAAGGCCCCATCAGAGATGGTGCACCAGAAGACTTGTACTTTGGTAACAGCAGGATGAGAGCAAACACATACCACAACTCTTACCATCATCCTCCTTTTGTCTCAATGGGGAAGAGGATTATAATCTCAAAACGGGGAAACAAAGGGGAGCCAACATTGCTTGACATCGTTGGAGCAAGGACTGAGCAAGATTTGAGGCCATTGTATTACACCACAGCAATTTCTCAACTTCTAGAGAATATAAAAGGACTATCCAGAAGGAAGTTTGTCATTGCCAGAAAAGAGGAAGCCAGGCAACCTGGTGAGGGTTCAAAGCTTGCCGCCATTTGTTCCTGCCTCCCCAGGCACAGGCAGAAGCAAGCTCTTGAGTGGGTGCAGACACACATGGGAAATATGTGTGTGTGCATACATGAGCTATATGAGAGAGAGAGGGACTGGAAATAGACTTGTTTAAAATAAAATCACCCTCCCTTTTCATAAGGCCTTACACTGAGTTTTGTAATGTTCATTTCCCACAACAGAGTAGCAAACACAGGGAGAAGTATTCCTCATCCTCTTTGGCAAGAACTGGGGAAGTGGAATAAGTACCTGAAACTTGGCGGTTACCCCCCTATTGTTAAGGTCCACTTTACTTTTGCCAAAATACTGAATTTTCTGATCACCGAACACCACTTTGCTTTTAATGAAACACCATCCCCTACATCTTAGTGATATTTATTTCCCCTTTTTTACATTTCCTGGTCAAACTATACCTTTGATTTCACTTGGAAATCAATTCTGGTCAAGTTACAGTCACTCACCAGTATAACACCCCTTGGCCAGGTTCAGGATATTGGAAACAAATTACGTAATTCTGTGTACTTATATCTTGCTATTTGTTTGTTTTGTCTTTCTCCACAAGGATACTTTTATTTCACTTTCCATTAGAATTACGTTATTTACTTTCTGAAGGAGTAAAAGTTAAGATGTTAGAACACAATTATGCTCAATTTTGTGTCTTTCTCATGTGACCCTTGGTCTTTCTACTAAATATCCTGAGCTCCCTTTTTTCTACAGTTTATCATGACTAATGCATTACAGTAAGTTTGCTTCACTTGGTGGAGTCTTGGGTATGTTAATTTGGGAATGAATTTTCTAGTACAGCTGTGATATCATCACTAATGCTGCTGCATTTTAGCAATACAAAATCAGGAAGATAGAAGAGATCTCTTAACAGGGGTAAGTTTCCTTTACTACTACATTTGATAAAATGAAAAGGGGAAGAACTGAAAATAGGATGGTTAATGTATCATTGAGATGTTTTCTGGACCACTGGGAAATGATGTCTCTCCTCGACACATGGGTCCATGCACATACCAGGCCCCCAGTAGACAATGACACACACAAAAGGCAGAGATCTCTCATGGGTAACCTTAAAAACATATTAGGTAATTCTTGCTTGTTGGTTCGGCACTGATGAGGTCACATCTCCATTATGTCCTAAGGAGGACCAGGAACAACCAGGGACATACCAGATGGAAGGATCAAAAGAGATCAGCTGTCTAGAAATCACAATCTGAAAGTACAGGCTGAATTAAAGAGGGTCTTTTGGTGTTTTTGTTTGGTTTTGGTTTGTTTTTTTTTTAAACTAAAGGGAGGTCTGAACTGGGACACAGCAGCATCCTTTGAGTATAAGTAGGCTGTTGCACAGAGAAGGGAAATAATTTCCATGCCCATGATGGATTGGACAGGAAGTAATTGTGGAGAAGTAACAGATGCGACTGTAATTGCAACAGTGACAATTTCAGAGATTTAGGGTAGATATTAGGAAAACCATAAACAGGATAGAGATGCACCAGAAGAGATTCACTGAGGCAGCAGTGGAATCACCATTGAAGGAGGTCTTTAACAACAGGCTAAAACAAACATCCTTCAGGGGAGATAGTCTGACTTTCAGTCAAGCAGAAAACTGATGCCTCGCAGCCACATTTAGCTCTGTTCCATAAGCCATGTCTATCACAGCAGTCCATGCAGGACCCCAAAATCCCAATGCTCTATCTTAGTCCTGGTAACTACAGAGAAAACAATTCTCCACATGTAACTCACCCTCTGAAGGTGGACAGCATAGGCGCTGATGAATGTAGCAACACAGATGTCAAAATTCCTAGTATACTGTGCAGAGACCCGTGATGTCCAGGCATCAACTGGCTCGTATCAGCATGTATACTGTTGCATGTGCCCTCCTTGAGCCATATGTATATGAACTGTTGCATTCTACTTCAATTTATGCAAGGGGGGAGAACTGCAAAACACAGCGAGTTCAAAGGGAGCACTGCCATGAGCTTGAACAGCACAAGATGCCAAAGAAAGTGCAATCGTTAGTATCCTGGGAGGCTCCTAAACATTATCTTACTTAAGCCATGCACAGATGGCCCTTGTCTGTGCTAAGGAGGAGCACGTTTTCTTTCTATCACTGGAGCAAGATGGTCCAAGGCTGTTGCTTCCCCCCTGTATCATAGCTCTAGAAGCAGCAACAAGAGAGGCAGGACAGAGCTGCAGTTTCTGTGGAGCTACCACAACACTGTTCAGTTTCTGTGTGTGTTTCTATTATGGATCTACCTCTGCATTCCCCCGAGGTGTGAAGATGAAAATTCCAGGCTATAGCCTGGCTCCAGCAGTGTAAGAGCTCGCACTGGCTTGCTGGGATTTTGACTGTGCAACACCCCTGGAGGCTCTACGCCCCAGTTCCCCATGCTGTAGCTCACAGCCCACTGGGTAAAAGGCATCAGCTGTGACTGGCTGTATTACTCTGTGATGGACAGAAGTAGCCCAGCTTCATTTTGAATCCCAGTTTCTACATCACTGTGAAGAGTCTCATTGAACTGTCACTTGTTGGGGAAGGAAAGCAGCATGAGTTTTAGGAAGATCTCAATTTCTGCCCTGATTGATGCCAGCAGTAGCCACAGCATGAGGCATGGTGACAACTGTGAAGTCCTTTGCTGGCCCATGCCTTGTAACAATAAGTATGTAACTCCCTCAGGCTTTGTGAGGATTAATTAGTTCATGAAGCTTCAAAGATAAAAAAGACTTTGTAAGTCTTAAGGGATTGCTGTCCTGATGTGTCATCAGGATATCAAGGAATTACTTCTTGCTCTGCAAGGTGCAGTTACTTCAGGTGATTCTACACAGCAAATTATATTTTCCCCACTCGTGCTAAACTTAGAACTTCTTTGGAGAAATATTTCAGTGAAAGATGCAGGAATCTTCTTTTCATCCCAGGCTCCCCTTACTTGCATGGGCCATGTCCCACTGCCCCAAGATTGTGTCATGGGTCATGCTCCTGGAAGATTTAAGCTTTCCAACACAATTTACTGCAGGAGAAATGACACTGCCAAGATGCCAAGAAGAGCAGATGCAGCACACCTAGCTCTGCCTTCCTCTTCCGCATCAACAACATGCTACATTGGTCCAAACAGACATCTCTGTGGAGCAGCTTCTGGGGAAACAGGATGCAATTGGAACAGCTTTGAAGCTTGGTTTGTGGCTGACTGCTCAGTTCCAGCCTTACACAACACACCAGTAATTTGCTTTCAGTTGTCCCTAGCATCTCCTCACCAGCAGTGACAGAAACAAGAGAGACTGTCAGGTCTGGAAACCAATTTACCTATAAAAACATACACAATTTCAGAGAACAATAAGGGTACCTCCTGTAGTACCCCTTCCTAGACACATATCATCAAAAAATGTTTGTAATTTTGCTGCAAAAAATGCAGCTCAGATGCCAGTGGTTCAACACACTTGTGCTGGACACAATTCACTGCCTCTGGAACACGGCCTGGCTCACCACTGAGTTGAAATCCTTCTCTTGGAAAGCAAATTAGTCCTCATTCAACCCTGGATGCTTATGGTTGGTTGTAACTCCAAAAGAGCTGTCAGCTCCAAAGCATACTAGAAATTGGAAGTAACGTTTGATGAAAGAAAACAAAACAAAACTTTTCTAAGCTTTCTGGGAGAAGAAAGCCAATTCCTTGGCTGACAGGGCAATGGAGGGCTTTCAAGCACACCACTTGGTCTTAACGTTCAGGGGACCAGGTTTTACAAAGCAGGACCTGGAAGCAGGCATCAAGTGATATGTTTGGTGGTATCTCTTGGTACCCAATTTCTATGAATGTCATTGTAAACTACAGAAAACTACAGTCCAACCCTGACTTAAGCACTTATACCCCTTTAGTTTTCCTTGGTTACTCTGAACCAAAATTCTAAAATGTTTTAAAATTTTACATGCTTAAAAATGTTTTATAAATCTAAAAAAAAATGGCAGAAAAAGAAACACACAGAACATTTTTTCTAAAATACCCTCTGGTATAGTTGGACAAGCCAGTATTTTCTAAGGGAGAGGCTGGTTTGTTAGGATATAACAATCCTTCTAGTTGGACATGGTTGGAGAACCTTAGAAAAGCTCTACTGTTCTCTTCCTCTGGAAAGAAAGATGGGGCTTTGCAAACTTCAGAATAATTAATTTTTTCTCAGCCCCCCAGGTATGAGGTTTTATAAGTGACACAAGCAAATGTATTTCATCATTCAAACACAAGTCCACAGAAATCTAGGCAAACATGCGAGATGATGCTAGAAATACTATAATTCACAAAATGTTGTGTAACTTGGACCTAAAACAAAGCTTGAAGTTCTGAAAGTCTCCTGGTTTGTGTCTGTATCACCCAATATCTGCAGTTCTATGGAAAGCCAAAGATGCTAGTCTCAACATATTGCACATCCAAAGCCAGAAGTGGCAACATCACCTCAAATGGCTGCTGCAAAGAGTGTTTTCTATACCGCATGCATTTACTCATGCTGGAGGACTTCTAAAGCTTGTGAAACTCAACTGTTTAAGAATTAGGTGAGTTTAATTTCTGATTTTTTCAGCTGATTTTCTTGCTTAGAGTAGAGAAGAGATATCTCTGCTTTAAGGGATCTTTTCAGAGCAGTTGCTGAATTGGGACTTTAGCCAAAACAATCTCCAGTCTTCTCTGGAGAGGAGGCTAATACATAAGCATAAGGTTTCTTGATTTTATGCAGATAGATAAAAGTCTCTTGCCCTTCTAGTTCTGGATGAACAGGACATGCTGCAGTGATACCAATTGAAAACTGAAGGCTTCAGCATTTTTCATAAAAATTCAAAAAAATTAAAAGCTGCTTGCTATTAGTAATCATCTATACAAACATCTTCACAAAAAAGCAGTAGCTACAGAAACAGGCTTAGACAGATGACCACTCACTCTGGCTTATTGTTTATTTCACAAAGGAACTACCATGTGCTCTCTCAGCCAAAATGACCCAGATAAGGAAAATCTGCATTTTTATAACCATAACTGACTGAGACACAAAGCTAGAAATCCCAGCAGGGCTGTTTCAGCTGCAGCAGCATCCCTCTTGCAGTTTCTGTTTTTTATCCTTATGCCATTTTCAGCTCCAAAATGCTCCCTATTTTTAGTACACAATTTGAATTAAAAATTAAACAAAATGGGAAATAGACTGGAAATCACTGTCCCAAAGCACTGTATGCTAATTGCAGACACACTACATGTCTTGGCCTCATTCTCTTTCCACTGAGTTGAATGCAAGTTTAACAGATCTTCCTTCCTCACCTGTGTATGTGTCTGTTGTCCTTGTTTTGCTCAGTATATACTTGATTCCTTCCTTTGCTTTTATCTTCTCTTGATTTCCTATTATTTCCTTTCTTGTAACACACTTGCTCTTGGGCTAATTCCTAATGTGCTTGTACCGATGAAGCTCCTATTGACTAATATGCTGAAGAACAGCTAGGGGCAGGAGAAGACTGGGAAGGACTGGAGACGGACAATGACTTTATATAGATAAAAAATTTAAGTGGCACAAATAAAAAGTAAATCTGAAGCATAAAGCTTCTGCCCATCCAGAACTGCTTAGAACTTAATAAAAAATAAAGTCATTATAAGAAGGTATGAGGATATAATCACTGTCTGGTACTCGCTGTTATTTATAAAGCACAGTTGTGTTGCCTGGTGATGCACAAGTGAATAAAAGGGGAAGAGTTTAAATGATGGAAATGCTGAGTAACTTCCTGAAGCAAGCGGTTATTCCATCAGTATAAATGCCTTCAAAGCTGGGTCCCTATTCCAAGAGATTAATAGTATTACAGTCTGCTCCAGAGACCTCTGAAATCAGCAGAGATCTTTCAGTCTATTTTATCTGGCTTTTGATTAGCTTCTTAGCATAGACTAAAAACATGACAAGGTACAATAGAGCTGAGAAACAAGGAACAGGGAAGGAAAGGTTGCCAGTCTATTACAGACAACCCTCATTAATTCAAGAGAATTATGATGTCAAGTCCCAAATAGCTGCAAAATGTTTGAACTAATATGTTCGTTCTAGTCTATACTTTATTTTTAAAGTGGAATCATTATGCAAGTGTGACCCAAAAGACCTTCACTGCTTAAATTTGCTACATTAGCCTTAAAGTTAATGCATTAGTAGAATCCAAGATTACTAAGGTTAATCTGCAAATAGCTCTGCCCAGAAACACTGCAGGTTACATCTCTCCTGGCTATAAAAATCATCGAAGTCCAGACTCGGGATCAGTGGACCACAGGGCCCAAGCCCATCACAGCCACACACTCTGCAGTTGGTGCATGCAGTATTTTGGCAGGTTGGCTCCCATCTCCTGTATCTTTTGTCTCTGCATGCAGGGACCTTTTGAGGACATGCAGGCAGCACATGTCATACCCTTAATCTCCAGCATGGCTTCTGATAAGCATCCTGTCCACTTTGGCCTATCAGAATATACACAGCTGAGAAGCCATATACATAGCAGCAGCATATACACAGATGGCCCCTTTGATACAAGCATGTACCATGTTGCACAGGGGTGCCCAACTAAGAGGTCAGCTCAGAACAGTTTTTCTGAATAAGGTTTAGAGTACAAGCCATGCTTGTGTGTCCAGACTTTCCTGTTGCGTTAGACAACACAGCTACCCTCAACTTGGCCAAACCCAGCATGGAGGGAAGAAGCCTGCCACAATTTGAAAGTCTGGGACACGTCATTCCACGCAGTATTTGCAATTGTCAAACACATAATGCTTTCACTTAAAATGGTTTTGCAAACTACATTAGCAGCAGCATATACACATCAGCAACCTGTTACAATCTGCTCAGAGAAGCCTAGTGTTATGTGCATACAATAAATTAAAAAACCCCAATACACCACTTTGCCCCAGTTTAAATGGCCCAGGGAACTTCCAGGCCACTTCACATACTCTAATACAACCAAGACATTGCACCTCCTGGTCTCTTTGCCACAAGTCAGCACACCTATTCTTGCTGCAAGTGGCATAAGGAACAGGACCAGAGTATCAGACTACCCAACTTCTCACACCAGAGGTAGTCACAGTCACCTTAACCAGAGCTCAGTTGTGACTGCACTGCTAAAAAGGCAGTATACTAGCAGGAACCCTACCCATTCAATACCTCACAAACAGGGCAGGTGTTTCTAGTGTCTCTGATGGCAGAGTTAGAAGATGATGATGAGCTGGGTCTAACCACCTGGCTGCTGCTGGCACCTGTATCACTCTTTGGACTGGGGCTTCTGCACTGGCCACCTTCACCCCACCAGCACAGGTTTAGGTGTTTGCAAGCATACTGCAATGAACAGCTAAGCATGTAGAAATGACAAATGCAAGCATGCTGTTAGCAAAGGGTGGCCTCAACTCAAAGCTGATAAGAAAGTGTGAAGGTAGCCAGAGAGACCATTTGTGTGCTTAGTCTTTTCAAGACAAAGT
>NW_009915672.1:0-288 GCF_000696875.1 Nestor notabilis | reverse complement strand
GCTGGGTTTGATTATAGTGCATGAAGATCTTTTTTACTGCAGTTAGCATGTGCATGTTACTGCATATACAAAGAGTATGGAATGACCTACTTTGCATGCTCAGTGGTTATTTTCCAAACCTGAGTATCTTGGTCACCTGAAAACATCAAGTTATGACAACCCATTCAAGGTGTCAGGGCCACGTGCTGAGGCCATAGCCCCAGTCAAGCCTGCCACATGTGAACCTCCCCATGAACCCAGGGCTAGGCCTTTTACTTGAAGAATCATAGAATTATAGAATCATAGAAT
>NW_009915671.1:0-12375 GCF_000696875.1 Nestor notabilis | reverse complement strand
TTACCAGCTGGGCTTAAACCACGACAACTAACAACTCATATAGTTGTCTGCTTCGTTCTTCACTGAAATCCAGTTTTGCTCTGCTCTACAGAGGTTTGACATTAATTAAACTAAAAATTCTTCCTTTCATAACACAGCATCGAAAATTCTAGGTGGAATGATATTCAGCTTGTTATCACTCATAGCTATATACTTTTGTGTCTTCTATAATTTAATGTTGGTGTGGAAATTTGTCATTTCACTTCTCTTAATATTTCAGAGAGTGATCCGTATTTCAGCATAATAAACCCACATCCGAGTGAGAATATTCTGTGGGACAATAATTAACTCTGGAAACACTTTAAACTCTAAGTAGAAAAAGAACAGGAATTGTCTTCAGTGGTCTGAATAGTATTCTTTAACATCACAGTAAGGTGACATGTGGGTTATCAGTACAATATAAATAACAGCAGTAGAAAATGTGTCTTCTGCATCTGCAATATGAAGCCCATTCTCACATGAAATCCCTTTTCCTTCAAAGTTCAGAAAGCTCCAAATTACCATTCTGAGTCAGGGTCATCAATGCCATCTTCGTTTTCAAAGTAGAGGCATATTCTGGGTTATTCTCACAGAGTAACTGTAAAATATTTTTTATGTAGGTATCTTTTATTAATTTAAATGAACATGGATGCTTGTAAGTTGAATTTATCAATATGTCTAACTGCTTACTATTTTAACAAGTAAGAAGAACAAAATTAATTGCTCATAATGACAAAGTACAATCATAGCCACAGAACTGGTGCTAGACTTACGCTTCTGGCTTTTTCTTTAGTTGGTAGGTAGTTCCTCACTGTAAGGTTTAATGTTGTTAGTATTTGTATAGGCACTGCAGGTACCATTCAGCTCTTCTAACTCTAGCTATGTACGCAGAGTAATATATTATCTCTTACATTTCATTCTTAGTCAATGGACAAGGACAGATATGGCCAAATATATCTTTTCATTTTAAGGATTTGCTTAACTGGAGTAGGGTTAAGCTTATGAAAGCACTTTCCAGTGATTAGGCATAGCTAAAATTAGGTGAGATTAATCCTAATGTATGTGTCTTTGTCATCCTGTAAGAAGGTCCACTGTACCAGATCTGGCATTAAAAACTTTTCAGTTATTCCCTTGAATGCCAGTAATGATATGCAATCAGCAAAAGATTTTAATAACATGACAAGTTCCTCATAATGAGCAGATACAGATCACAAAAGCAAAGCCCCTATCCACTCAAAGCAAAACTGTGGATTCAAAGACGCAATGTCAGGCACATTATTAATAAAAATACCTCATACAAGACATGGGTTAAGATAGAAAGTTTCAGCTGTAATGGGATTTATCTTGCAATATCTATATTAATTAAAAGTGATTTGAGATAGTGGAATATAGATGGGCTTTTATAATAATACTAGTGGTGGCAAATCTGGACCTGATTTTTTGCTGCATAAGAATTGATTTTTAAAAAAATATTTAATTCTGTTCCTGCAAGTTGTGTTGGAAATGAGTTATATTACATTATATTCAGAGTTAATGAACCTGAAAAGATATAACCTGGTTTTGAGGATTTCTTCCACCAGATATGGATAATTCATATTACGAAATGTTCAAGCATTTAAATGACAAATGTTTGAAGGTAATTGTTAAATTCTTTAATTTAATTTTGGAGTAAATGTTGGATCTCAGCCTTTTGGAGAAATACAAAAGAGAGTACATATGTACTGCTGCTCCTTTGGTTGTCCCATACTTCTTAACCACCAAACAAAAGTCTACCTGGGCAAGGTAATCTTAAAAATTCATTGAATCCTTGTTTCTGGTCATGAATTATCTGCAATGACTTTGATTTCCATATTGAGCACCTTCAAACAGAATGAAAACTTTTGGTAACAGAAACCAGGAGGCAGCTCAAGCTTGTGATCTTTTGGATGCTGTTTGGGTCCTATATGGCAGGTAGGCGACTTAGGCCTTATGTTGCTTCTTTCATTCTCTGACTTGATTTTTGATAATTTCTTCTTTTTTTCTGGGACAAATCCTTTCCTGTTATTTTTATGTCATCTGAAGAATTGAGAATTTATAAGTAGGTGAAGGATAGTAAGGGAAAAATCATATGACTAGAAAAAATTTCTGGCAAACTGTTTCCTAAATTAGTATTCACAGGAGGTTTTTTTGTGTGTTGAAAAAGTAACATTTCAAGACAGTAAGAACATTTGTTTGATGGCTGTTGTGTTATCAATGTGATATGAATGTATTGCACTGGCATATTTTCCAGCAGAAAGTTATATTTTGTCATAAAATGCACCAACACCACCATTCTTTTAATGTCTCTGGTGTTTTTCCTGAATATACTGTCATAGGCAGCATACAATACTTTAAAAACTGAAGTAAACTTTGATCATAAATCAGTCTCTCCAAAAGAAATCAGGATTCTGAAAGAGATAGAAAGAACTTAAAATGTCATAATATATACTGTATTAAAGATAAAGCTTATTTTCCCTTTCTGTTGTTTCTGATATTTCTGATGTTTTTCAAAATTACCAGATTCCTATAAAGAAATTTAATTTCTCATTAATATTTTTAAAAATCTAACCCATCTAAATGCAAACTCATATTGTAGATTTCCTAACCTTCCAGTTTGAACAGCTTGAAAAACAAGTCTGACCCCTCTTGATCTGTCACAAGCCATCTAATATGTTGGTAGATATAAAAGTGATAAAAGAATGTTCACAGGTCAAAGTTAAGCTGAGTATTATATTAATCAATGAGAAAGCTCACCCTTGCATGAAAGCTATGAACAGTAAGCAAGAATAAAGAAAAGGAGTTTGTTACAGTCCAGCATCAGCACTTCCCTTTATTAGTGGGCACTGTGGGTAGCTGCAAGGAAGAACCAGCTATAGCAGACAAAAACACCGTGTTAGCAGCATGGCCTGCCAAGCATCCTCTGTGACATAAAAGAAAGCAGAACAGTGGACTTTGCCCAAAGACAGTGAAATGCATTACCCAAACATTGTCTATGGTTTCAACAATTTGGGCCAAAATCAAGAATGAAAATCAGTCCCTGGTTGCTGTTTCTCCTTCTGACAAGGTTTCTCCAAGATTAGCTAATTTGCATGTTGTCCATTATGCCACAGAGTCTGGATTTCCTACTTCTTACTACAACACTCTTTGTGCATCATTTGTTTTCTCTATTGCATGCTAAACATTTTGATATCATCATGATATATACTTGGCAAGAAGATGGCAGTGAGGAGAGATGTAACACATCCTTCCTCTTCACGTTTATTATCAGCACTTCTTTCAGAAGAAATTTAATGAGGCTCCAGATGAAATGTGTGAGTCTCATCCCTTCAAGCACAATTTACAAGCACAGAAATATAAAGGAATATATTACACAGTACTGGTTGTTAAAGCATGTATAATGGCCTGTGTTTTTGATAAAAAAATAAATGTGAGAATTATGTTTCTTACAGTATGATATTCTGATTATTCAAGCATAACAAGAGAAACTGCTCATGCACATACTATTACAATGTGGAGAAACAATTCGTATGCACTGTACTACAGTACTATCCTTAACTTTTCACCACAAAAATATATTGCATGTATATAAGATTTTTGCTACACTCAGGGAAAAAAAAAATGGACAAATTATTTTTCAATTAAATATTTAAAAAAAATGTTAAATAATTTTAAAACCGCTTTATATTACAAAATGTGAAGGATATGAATAAACCCAGATATATAAAAGAGCAATATTTTTGAACAACAGAATTAAATATGTTCCAATTATGTGAAAACAGAACTTTTTAAGACTAAAATGCAATCTAAATATGTTGCCCAATAAAAAAAAAAAAAATAATGAAACAACAAAACCAAAACAAACAAACAAGAAAAAAAAAAAAACCAAAAAAAAACCCCCGAGCTTTGCTTCCTCTCTCTCTCTGTGGGGAACATTTAATCTCAAAATTTTCAATTATTACTTAGCAAAATTCAAGGTGCACTTCCCTGAACTCCATGTTCATTAAGTTTCAGCCAGCCTCTGTACCAGAAATCAGTGTATTAAAGACAGTAGGATCTTATCTTTGTATCTATAAAAAGCAAGTTTAGTTTGTATTGTTTTCTTGTCCTGTGCATGTTTAAAAGCTGCTTTTCTTTTTCACAAATTTTATGTGGTTTGCAAAAGCAAAATATCATATTCATCATTTAGTCTGGAAGTTTTCTTCAGTAGTAAGCTTTGATCTGCAGGTACTTTTTTAAGTGCTTAGCTGATTTTCAGATAACCAAGTTTATAGTCTTACCACAGCCAGACAGTCTGTAGAAAATAATAACTTGCTTTTTTTATGCATTAGGCAAAAGACCACAACATTTTGATAACATAAATTACAAGTATTCAACATTTATAATGAAAGAGTTCTTGATGAGTGACGCGTGCAGTGAAGCAACAATACTAATTCTTCTACTGATTTTCTGAAAGACTAATCTGAATACATACGCAACAGCTGCCTGATCAAATACCTTCCAAAAATCAGCCTAGTATTATTAATCAGAGCTTTCAGTGAAGTGCATCGTATTATAACACCGTGAAGCTGTCACCACACTCCAGCAAGTAACACTAAGCACTGTGCAGACATGACTTGCTCCAGTGGAATTCTTCAGTTTCCTGTGGTAAAGAAAATGAAACCCACGCGCATAGTCTGAACCAGCTTGTAGCTCTTCATATTAGATAGGCATGAGCTACTTATAAGTTCAAGCACTCCCCCAGATGCTGCCAGAATTAAAAACAAAATAGTTTTCCTTATATTGAGACTCCTACATAATTTCTGGCTATCAAGAGATTGGCATATTTTGACAATTTAACTAAAATAGATGCTTTGAGGGAATAATAAAAGTGCTCTAACTTTTCTTGACAAGGAACTTTGTTTTTTCCCTAAAAATATGTTGCACCAAACCCCCTTCCTCCAGCAAAACCAACAAAACCTGAATCTGCTGTAAGAACTTCAATGTAAATTATTAGACTTGCTCAGAAACTAACAGTGATGACACACTCTCTTCCCTAGATACACAAACATGTGAAGACATTAAAATAACCACCATCTGCTTTTGCTTATGCTTTGTTTAGTATGCGAAAACTCATAGCACTCCGAGATTTTATTTCCTTTTTCACTATGGGTACAATTTGTCTGACTGAAAGTGGTAGTCCAAAATTAGGCAAGACATCATGTCCAGACTAAATGCCTACTTTTAGTCATCATTCAGCTGCTCAAGGGCAAGCATCTTTTGCCCCTGCTTACACAGAAGGAAACTCTAAGATGTCAGATAGAGAAATTAAGTTCCCACAAATCTCTTCAGGTCATTGCACTAGTGTGACAGAAAGGTGTTTCTAGAGCAGATATGCAACACCACCCCTTAATCTCCTTCTTGTACAGCTCTACACATGTAGGCTAACTCCTTCATTACAACTCTATGTACTTCTTTAGGAAGACCTTCAAGGCTCATACTTCTAGAATCCCTGGATGGTTAGGGTTAGAAGGGACCTTTAAAAATCATCTAGTTCCAAACCCCTGCCATGGCCAATGACACCCTCCACTACAACAGGTTGCCCAAACCCCATCCAAACATCACCTCCAAGACCTTTGCAGAAGACAGGACTCAGCAGGAGTACGCTGCACAGAAACAGGAGGCCCCTTGAGGGAGCTGAAAGGAGAGCCATAGCTGCATTCTTCTTCGTGAGGAGGGAAAACAAGACTGTCCACCTCACCACATATCTCAGGAAGCTAACTTGTGCCTCAACTAGGTCCAGAATAGGCTGTTCTTACAAAACCATATCACCAGCCTGACACCTATTAGTCTGCCACCAACCCAGCTGACTGTTGCTTGTGTCCTGTGCTACACACTCTCTCCAGTATGGAGATATAATGTACTGTAACTTGTTGCCAAGAGAGAGGCATCCCTTTGGTACTGGGTGAGAGCGAAGGGTCTTGAAAAGGGACAAAGAAGGAGAGGCAAGGGCTATCTTCCTTTTAGACAAGTTATAACTGCCTTTTGCCTGCATAGCCGAAGCAAGGCTTATCACCCTACCAATTACAGTTTTGTGAAAAGCCCTGGGATAATTCACTAATAATCACAATCATCACT
Organism: Nestor notabilis; assembly: GCF_000696875.1. Taxonomy (NCBI): domain Eukaryota; kingdom Metazoa; phylum Chordata; class Aves; order Psittaciformes; family Psittacidae; genus Nestor; species Nestor notabilis. The sequence goes on along the minus strand of NW_009915671.1, from coordinate 6,225 downwards.
GTAACAAATGAATGAAGAAACAGATGATTTCTTTTTATGGAAGAAACAGATATTCTTTGTTTCTCAGTGATACACCATTCTTAGTTAAAACACTGCAAATATCTACACTAATATTGTGAACTAATAAGTGTCACATGTGCATTCAGGTGGCCTCAACCAACACTGAATCAATCAACTGTAAGCCAAAGGATGATGCCAAGATTCAGAAAACATTAGTAAGTTACTTCAGGTTGTTATAAGCTGGCATGAACTTATCTGCATTGTGGTCAGTCACTAATCATGAATGTTAATATCCTATACCTCTGTGAACTTCTGCTGTATACTAGTTAGTATTGAAGAACATGAATACATCCAGTAGTAGCATAGTGCCTGTCTGTCCAATTCCACATCATGCATCAGAAATTTCCTGCAATAATACTCCATCCAAGTCAGTGGGTCAAGTCCAACACGAAAAAATGGTATCAGTCTGTAGCTATGACCAGCTTGACACAAATGCTGTGCCTTTAGCACAGTGTAGTGACATGTGTCCAAATACTTCCTTGGCACTGCAAAAGAACAGCTGTTCCCAGTCTTCGGAAAAAACATGTCCTGTGGTAACTCCTGCCTGGTTTCACCTGTCATGCAGCTTTTCTAATACCAAAAGCTGAATGAAACAAAGTATTTGCTTTTAAAAGCAAATATTGATGTAGCAGCTTGAATTTTATTTTAAAAGTCTATCATCTTTGCTGATATGATAGCGAAGACAAGATTAAATATTCAACAGATAGCTAAGTCACTAGTATAGATCATCAGTTGGAGAGAGCTGCAAGACATTATCTGCTGTAAATAAGATTTAATGCTGAAACACTGACATCTGTTAAACTCAAAATAATTCTGTCCTCGTGGTTCACATTTGTGTGAACATACAGAAATGGTTCATCAGCTTTTAAAACCGACAAAAAAAGTGTTGCCAAAGCTAGACTAACAAGCTCCTGTAGGTGAAACAGACCATCAGGATCTCCATTAATTTGTTTTAGTGTGTGCTTAATTTCAGATAAAATACCATTTTATCAAAACAAACAAGCAAATAGATCATATGTATTGATTTGAATTTTACAGCCTATTTCTAATCAGCATTCTAAGTTTTTTAGGAGACTTAAAAAATAAAGAATATCCCCTTTTAAAAAATGTATACTAATTGTTGAATAATTCAGCTTCTAGATAGAACTATTAATCAATCTGTGAGTTAGCATCTCCATTTTATGAACTCCACAAAGATAAGTCTCTGATAGGTTCAAAGTCAGTAAACTTGATCATCTCTTCATGAGTTAATTCCCTACAAATCAGAAGTGTTAGTCATTCCAGAGACTTATTTAATATGTCTCTCCACACATTCACTGTCTGCTTTTAATGCTTACAACATCTACTATTAACAAAGAAAAATAAAGGTAAATTAGTTCTGATTTACATCCATTTATGATAAGGCATTCCAGGCACATCTTGTCACTATTTCTGTAACAGGTGGCATTTGGATGTGTACCTTTATCAATAATTTTTTTGTTCTTTTTATTTGATTGTTTCCTTCTTTTTTACTTCTCTCTCTCTTTAAAATAATGGTAGAATCCTCTGTGTTTCTTGAAGAGCAGTAACTAAGACAATTTAGGTGAAGATGAAAACCAGAGTATTGTTACTTGAAGAACTAACAGAGATTGTAAAAAATTATTCTCCAGGTCTAAGAAAGGAAGGAACTATATGGGGAGGCATTTATAGTCTAAGTCAGGGAATCAGAGAATTTTCAGTTTAGATAGTGTGTATGAATTGGTGGCAAATGAAAATAATGGTACTAACCATATACTTCTGCTGCAGGCCTTTCCATCAAGCACACAGAGAGGAAGCAAGCCCTGAGTTAGTAGCGGCACACAGTCCAGTGCTCAAGACTACTGCAGTGAGGCAGGTCCAAGGTCAAGCTAAGAAATCAAGTCAGCAGGTCAGGATCAGGGTCAGCATCACAGAGGTGTGAGACTGGGTGCAGATATAGCTGCAGTGTGACCAAGCTGGGCACCATGTGGAGGAGACACTGGCACAGCTGTGGCTGCCCCATCCCTGGCAATGTTCAAGGCCAGGTTGGATGGGGCTTGGAGCAACCTGGCCTAGTGGATGGTGGCTCTACCTGTGGCAGGGGCTTGGAACTGATGAGCTTTAAGGTCTCTTCCAACACAATCCAAGCTGTGATTCCATGATTCAAATGATAAATCCACTATACATTTTAGCTTCTTGATGAGTTTGCATGGAAGATCAATGAAAGTAATGGTCCTAATGAAATCTTTCATAAGAAACTGATTACTAACAGAATCTAAAGGGTGGATTGCTCGTTCCAAAATGTACAGCTCAGTGCAGTATCATGACCTACTGTGATTATAGTCTGTGGACCAACAAAATCCTGATGCTTTTGCAGTAAACTTTAGATTACTAAACAAATGGGAACACAGGCACATAAAGCCATATAAAGTGAGCCTATTGCTTGAGAATGGGGTTAAAATAATTGGTTTCCAAGATCTTCTGGAAGTTTTGCAACGGAAGTTATATGTCATTTATCACTTAGTTTGGATTTCTCATACCCCACACTAAGTTTCTCTATTGTCACTTGGTTATCATGATTTGTCTATTCAGTTATGAAGTGTTCAGTATCATTTATGTCTTTTCAAGGTCATTTTGCATATCTGTAAATTATAATCCTTTATTGAGGTTGGCAATGAGCTGGAATTTCACTAATGACTTAAAAAAATTATTTGTCTACACTTTCAACCTCCTCATATCAGTGCCATATTTGGAAAACTAATTCTTCTATTCACCAGCTATCAGTGCCAGAAGACAGTTGAACAAATGATAGCATGGGGAGAAGAGAACAGGGAACAGAAAAGTGGAGAACTGGAACTGAAATTAATTTGATTGTTAGTCTGAGAAGGGAACACTTTTATGATGCTAGACTTCTACATGCCAAGAATCATTAAAGATAATTCCAACTAAAAGATCACAAACCCAGGTCCACCACTTTTTATTGCCTAAGACTAACTCTTAAGAGGAAACTGAGATTTAAACCCACATCTTCTCAAAATACATTAGTTACTAGGTTGGGCTGAACATGTAGGCATCAACTGGTGTCCATGAAAAATTACATCTGTAATAAAAAGATGACAGGAAGATTCCCCCAAGAAGTCAGAAAGAATAGTTTAAACACTTAGTCCTATATCTACACTGACACATTTGATAACAGCAAGTCAGATAGCACTCTTTACACTGCAGCTTTCAAACAGAAGTCAAGAATCCTTCCTCATGATGAACAATAAAGTATGCCTGGTTATATTGATCTTCACTTTTGTTTCCATTTCACGTTACTTTTTTGTATGCAATCAACCAAATTCACATAACCTCTTCTATCAAGAACCTTGTTTCTGTTTTCAACTTTACTATTGAAAGCCAGAAATGTAGATGGTAAGAGAAGCATCTTTGTAGGGACAGTATACTTCGTATGCAAACTTGTGGTTAGTGTTCATGCAATGCACAAACGAGTTAAATGGAAGAATTTCTTAGTTCATATCAGACAATATTAAATCCCTAACAATGTGAAGGTATAAGTTCTGGTTTCTAAAACAGTACAAAACCCTAGCTATAGCTAATAGGTATAACCCTGTTTGTCTTTCACTGGCAATGGCACCTTTTGCTATTCTGAGAACTCTGGATGCAGTGCTATATTTAGTTCATTAGAAATTCTGATTTACAGGCAGAATTAAAAATAAAAAAGGGCAAAAAAGAAAATATGATGAATTCTAGCTTTTATGTCTACTCTTTTTAGGTTTGGGGATTTTTTTGTTTTCTCTCTGCCCCCACTTCTCACTCCAGATATGCTTAAACAGCAACCTTCTAGGGTTCAAGAATAGATTTTCTTCATGAGCAGATATAGATTTTTATACCTTACCTCTTCTTCAAACTGTTCACTATGGAAAGCTTCCAAACAAGCTCTGATAATCCATGATGATATATTGTGTAGTCCCATTATTTATTATTCTAAACTCATCACCAGTAAAGAATTGATGAATCTAATAGAAATATTTAATCAGACAATCCCAGTCATCATCACTTTAGAATTGTTTGACCCTTTCAAAGTGAATAAGTGCATGACCTTTTCAGTTAATCTTACCCCAGGAAGGTTTGCAGAATAAGCATAGGTGTATCATAGAAAAATCCCTGCAGATTGTCAATCCTTAGTCCTTTCTGCATTAAATTAATTTTTAAAATGATCTTAAATATTTTAATATTGGTTTTACTTGCTCATACTTTCTTCAGTGTCTATTTTTATTAATTATAATGAAAGGATTACAATTTTCAGGCTTGAACGTTCAAAGTTAGCCTGATAAACAGGTCTGTAAATATCACTTACCATATTCAAAACTGAAAATAGAACTAATTTGGAAGAAAATTTCAGTCTTAGAATGACTAAATATTTTGGATTGGTTTGTTAAGTCTTTTTGAGTCCTAATGTTTTACGCACCTTTTTCTGAGACTTTTAAATAGCCTTATGGACATTCACTGGACAAATACTTAAGATTCAAGTACACATTGTTACTTCTTGTTCATAACAAGTAGCCTACTGAATTGTAACGAAAGCCGCGACAACAATAAGAGGCCAAACTTCCTTATAAGTTAAAGACAGAGAAACACGGATAAAGTGAATGTAATTGCCAAAATAATCAAGACTTTGTTGCTTCATGAGTGAGAATCCTGGAGGTAGTCCACTTCAAAACCTCAATGGAGCTCCTTGGGCTTTAAGATTTGGATCCATGGTTTTACAACTTTTATCCCACTTCAGAGGCCAAGTATTGTAAGTGTGGCTAAACAACTGTAATTAGATCCAAGACTTGCAAAAATGGTGGAATTAATTTTTAACATTAGTGCATTTTATATGCATAATAGTCCTTTGTAGATTGTAAAAATCATCAGCTCTTTAGACATAGGTTTCGCTCGATGATGTCAAAGGAATGAGTTAACTTGTGACATGACAGGATTAGTTTTGAAACATTATTTATAATTACAGTTTTTTTAAAAGTATTGAAGCGAGTGAATTTAATAACCCAAATAGCCCTGAAAGTTACAAAATCTTCACAGAATGTAGTACACATTCCAAGGAAGTTAATAGCATGACTCTGCTATTGAGTGCTCCCTCTTCGTCAAGTCATAACGGAATTTGACCAGAGCATTTTGTAGAACCATACACTCAGGTTTACTTGAGTACTATCAGACTGTTTCATGGACAGTGCTGTACAGAAGACCACCTGACAAGCTTCCTTGTAATTGTTGTAATTATTCTGGTCATATTGCACATCTTCTTGTACACCTGTGCATCATAAACCACCCTAAAGAAACCAGATAGAATATGATATATTATTCAGATACATAAAAAGAGCCTTTAGCCCAGAGATGCTGCTGAGCTAAGGAGACAGAAGTAACACTATTAATGACCAAAGGTAAATTAAATGAGAATTTGACTGTGATTAGATGTTCTAGCAGCTGGTGTACGAGTTAGGTCATGCTACTCTGTCTCCTTAAATAGGAGGGGAAATAATGTGTTTTCTACAGCTGTTATTTTACTGAGTATGCTAGAAGTTTTGTGCATAATGTTTCCCCAGATGGATTGAATCCAGATGTTTCTACCACAATTTTAAAATTTACTTCTGCTTCTACAGATCTATTCATCTCTACTGTCTGCCTCTTGTTATCAGTATTTTCCCTTTGTCTGAAGTACTTAAATTTTCTATAGCTGCAGTGTTTGCCGTTTTTATGCCACTTGCCTGTGGCCTTGGCAATTTTAATAACTTTCCATTCCTCTGTTGTTTCCACAAAACCACATTTTCAACAGACTTCACTCTGCTCACTCTCTTAAACAGATAAAAATAAGCCTTGGGATATGAAGATTTTTTCTGTGTGAAAGGAAGGAATATAGGTTTTCCCATGGTTTCTGTTTTCCCAAGATGTTTATAAAAACTCTTGCTAAAGGCAGATAAACCTGTAAAGCTCACCCCTACAATCTCATCTCTCCTTTTTCCCGCTTCCTTTTCTAGGTATTTGTCATGATTATAATGCTAACTGTTATTAGTTGAAACCATGATCTTATATACTCTGTATTTACTACCTTTTTGTTGATTCCAAATAAGCTTGATTATAGAATTATAGAATCATAGAATAGTTAGG
>NW_009915670.1:0-7361 GCF_000696875.1 Nestor notabilis | reverse complement strand
TAGGGAAAGCTTCATCTTTTATTTTTCTTCGCACCTCTCTTCTCCTAAATTTTAGTAGCAGATATTATAATAATCTGTTACATTTATTCAGATTTATTTATTGGTTTATTCAACTGAACTGCACTTAGTAGATGAAGTTTTAAAGAATAATCTATAAGATCCCAGAAGCTCCACCATGAGAACGCAGCACTTTGCAGTAGGGCAAAGCTGCAGAGTGGAAACTGTTTGGACGTCATTGTTCCCCTCCAATCTTTCAGATTTTCTGAAGTGCTTCTCAGCATTGACTAAACATTTAGCACTCTTTAGATTATCTGAGTACTTATAATCGTATCTGATAAATTACTCACTATATAAATGCATGAAAATTGGCAGTAACCCTGAAAATGATGAGTATCAGAAGTGACAGATAATTTATTGGGTGTGGTTGTTAACTGGGCAGGAAGTCAGTATGAGCCAGAGCAGCTTCTTGCTTCTGGCACTGAAATAACTTAAAGTTCATCAGGCTCCACGGTTTCTTCCTACAATGCTCTGTAAAACCCAGTTGTTAAATGTTCTGTGGGACAGATTAAACTGAGTTTTCTTCTTTCTCCATTAACAGCTTGATCCTGTCTGGTTGTGGAGAAGGTGGACTAACAAATTCCATTTGCTGGGTTGCTCACATGCATAAGTCCATGTGTGTGAGTGTCCTCGGGAGGGGAGCCCAGCAGGGTCCTGGCTCCTGTATGGCATCGCTCCCCCTGGACCCCAGGCAGTCACAGGTTGAGTCCTCTGGTCTCGGTTACAGCTCCTGCCTCATTTGTTTCCATGTGGATGTCGATGCTGCACAGGAAGATTCTGCAGCCTGATGCTGGTGAGGGGTGTGTAAACTGGGAATCCCATTTGAACAGGGTCCTTTTAAGTCTTGTTACTGTTACACCACTGTCATTTTGCTGAAGCATTTTTAGTCCTTTTCAGTTCTTCACATTGGTTGCTGAACTGTTAATCTGTTTTGTGCATACCGACTGTTCAGCACTGTTCAGCTATTGTTGATGAGATACAAAGCAAGATGTACACAAAACTGGCACATAAGAAAACAGAAGCAAAGTGCAGAAGCCCACTTGAGGATATATATTGGTTTGCTTTTTGTCACAGGTTTGTAGCTTCCTTCTGATTAACTGCCACAATTAAAATGTAAGTTACTGTCAAACATTATTTTCTTTGCAAAAATTGAGTTCTCTGTGGGGCATTGAGGCAGTTTCTGTCTGATGCTTCCAGACGACCTTTGAAGTCCAACAAAACTTCATTCATTGCACTTCTGGAGCTGTGTGAGCCTGGAGGAGAAACATTGTCATTCAGAAGCTAATTCTGCTAACCCATTAGGAAAGCACATTCCCACTAATAGTTCTACAGTCAGTCACTGACAAAGGCCTACAGGAAGATGTACCTGCTTCACCGATCACTGGTCTTACAATATGATCTATATTATTTTGAATGAGTCTTTTTTTTACTTCCTCTGACATCTCTTTTTACAGCCAGACTGAATGTACACCATAAAACTGTGCTGTAGATATTGCTAAAAGGACCAGCAATGTCTCTTGCAGGTTTAAGTCCACAGCAGAGGCCCAACTTCATTCACCCAAGTCGTTTTATCTGTTTTCAAATGAGCTCCTATTATTCTGTGATAGCCTGGGGGAATAATAATCGTGATCTCTTTGCTAGCCCTGGAGGTGCTGCTGTTCTGTCTAGCAGAATTTCTCAGCATGTTCTGTAGGTTTTCTGTATCTTCCACATTCTTAGGGCAGCTTTTGGGCAATTTAATGTTGCAGTTGTGTTCACAGGATCCAACTTTTATTTGTCACAAGTGGTCTGTGCCTGTGGTTTTGAGGTTGCTCTCCCACGGCCCCGGGGCAGGAGCACAGCAGAGAGCTGCCTGCAGAGCCTGCACAGGGCATGGAGTGATTTCCCTGTGCTCCCCTGTCTGTGGCTGGCTGAAAGGGTCATTCAGAGCCCTTGGGAACTGTGTGGATGTGACTTGGTTGCTCCTGTGCAGAAGAGCTTCTGCCAACGTTTGATTTCCTCTCTGCTTTTCACCACTGCAGCTGAACACAGGCCAGATTTCCAAGGAGAATGTAAGAATCTTACATGAAAATATGTATACTTGTGTGAGTCAATTGTGATTTCACCCAAAGAACAAGCATCATGTAAGAGAGCACAGTGGAGAAGAGAGGCGTGTAGCAGAGCACTGTATTTCTCTCTAGTCTGGCACTGCATTGACACATGGCTTCCTGTAAGCTGTGTATTGCCCAGCAACAGAAACATTTCTGCATGGAGTAGGAAACAAGTGAATGATATGTCAAAAACTTTCACTTGAGAAGGAGCTCTACAGGTAACCAGGAACCTAGATCTTATTCTTCTGCTGTAATGAAATGGCTTATAAAGGTGTTTAAAGTTCAAATGCATCAAATTCAGACATTATAAGGGAAACCGTATTTGGAAGGTGCCATATAGCAATATGGAAAGCGGTTACTTATTTTATGCCTTAAATAACTAAGAGGCATGGGGAGAAGATAACTGTTATAGCACAAGTGGTAGTAGAGGCAATAGAAAGCATTTCTGGATGTGAGCACACACAGTTTTTGTAAGGCTTTTATAACAAAGAGGAATTACAGGATTGGGATACTGAGGGTCAAGAATATACCTGCAAATTCCATGGTTTGAAAGCAGAGAGGAGAATTGCTGTTAGTTGTAAGCAGAAGACAAAAAGGAAGCAATTGTAATAAGCAGCTAGTACAGTTCTGATCGGAAAAAAAGCTCCTGAGATGGCTGCGGCATGAGGAGTAAGGAAAGATCCAGTCTGGGTCAAGTAGGATGGCAACTGGCTGAAGATGAGACTCCACTCTCCTGATTCAGAATTTTTCATTGACCTGCTGCATGATTTTCCCATCTGTAAATGGCATAGAATTGGTACCTGCCTTCTGAAGTGCTACAGTAGCTCAGCCTAGCAAATCAGATTCATGTGCTTATTAGTAAGCATATTTAAGTAATTTCTTACTATTACATGTAAGAAACTCCTCAGAGGTGCTAGTGGGTCTTGTCTTCTGTTGTTTTTCTTTTCTTTGCTGGGGTCAAGGACCAAATGTTCAGCCCGTTGCCAGTTCAGCCATAGCAGAACTAACCTCTACTTTCAGATATTACAAATTGCAGAATTATGGGAAAGTAAGAGTGTAACTCTGAGAGAATTAAAAAACATTATTAGAGTAATTCTTGTGTGCTCCCCGTCATTAACCACAGGCTGTATTCAGAAGGGCCATTTTTTATTTAACACAGCTTGTGACATATCTGCATTTACAAAAGTTAACAGGGCATTTTTGACAGAGACGTCCTGAAGCTTTTTGTTTTCTCAATCTCCTAGCAACAAAATTTCACCATAAACTGCAAGTATTCTGAATAGAAAGTCACTTGTTTGAAGAGCATTTAATAGAATAAATAGTAGAAGTGCATTTGTAGTGTATATAACTGCTACGATGTAAGGACAGGTAGAGCAAAAAGTGCCATTTTTGTCATGTATAAAATGTATTTCCTTTGTAATCTATTTTCAAGATATTTATTGGCATTTAAAATAGACACTGTTGGACATCAGTTATTACGGTTGGTTGCATACAGGTGTTTTGGGTTTTTTTTTTACTTTTTTAAAATCACTAGGGAAGGAGAGTGAAAGCAAACTGCAAAGCCACAGTCTGGGTGACCAACTATGAGTGGGCCTGCAGGAAACCTAGCTTGAGTCAGAGGGTGTTGTTCTGTTATCTGAAGAGAGAAGGGAGAGTGCTTTTCTGACCAGCTGCTGTTGTCACCGTGGAGAGAGGCACAAGGAGGAGCTGCTCTGATGTGTCTTCTGCAGAAGTCCTTCTTGTGGGCTCTACAAGATCCTAATTTAGATGCTGAAATTGAAATCTCAAACTAGAAGGTATGAATTAGTCTCTAATTAGTCAACATCAGTATTTCTGCATAAAAGGCTCTAATATTGCTCTCTGTGGTATGGAGATGAGGTGATAATTCACTGTCAAGACATTCTCACCAAGTATCTCTACCTGTTACCTTTGCATCTGTCTTTGCTGAGGCAAATCCTTCTATTGATGTAAAGTGGTATTTTCTCATGAGTAAACACTTTGGTTGCAAGTTTTACAAAGTTCATTATGTGAGGTACCTACTTGATCATGCTGCCAAATCCTGGGAACTTGGTAGTAATGCTGGATGTGCCATGCTGAGACCTAAGAAATATCTTAGGTTTAGAGGGGGGTTAGTGTAGATTTTCAGCCCCCTCTGTTCAACAGTATTAGGTCCTAAAATTGAAAGAAATTCCCCAAATATCAGCAAGTTTTTAAAAGTGCATTTTTATTAGGCAGTTTTCCTCCAATTGTGCAATGCAGTGTTCCTTTTTTCACTCTATAACTTCAACAAACCTTTTCTTTAATTTGTTTTTCACAGTCTTAGATTATCTATTGAAAGGGCCCCCACTGTTGGCTTGGTCAGCTTTCAGAGCTGCCTGTAAATTGTAGGCATAAAATTAAGCCAATAATGAATATGAATTCGTCTTTGTTTAATATAATGCTCCCACACGTAGCTGTTTTCTTTTAACATCCCATTCCTCTCCCACTGTTTTTCTTCCTACTCCTATTCTTCCTAATACCATGACAGGTATATGGTGGTATCTTCTTTCCTGGTGTGAAATCATTGGCATGTACATCAAGTTTCTCTGCCAGTCAATGGGTGTGTTACTGCTAATGGCCTGTGTCTTGCAAATCAAATGCATGCTGAGATCATAAACTTTCTTTTCCTTCTAATAATTCTCAGATTATTAGTTATTCTCAGATAGTATGAAAATGATTCAATGGAAACTTCCACAAAGTAGAAGGATGTGATCCTATTCAAGACTCTCATTCAAAGCACTTCTGCATAAAAAGGTTATGAAAGGTTGTGAGTGGATGATCAACTCTCACTGGTGTTTCTCTCAGTCTCTCAAGACTGATTTCAGTTAGAAAGATTTCCCAGTTGTTTCTTCAGAGGAGCAGGGCCAATCTTCCCCGTTACTATGGAAAACCGGCTTCAAAACCATCACAGTGCAATTCAGTTGTGTGCACGTGCCCATTGAGACAGTATCTGGTACACTGCAGGTGTCATAGACATGTGAAATTAATATTAGCTAGTTTAAACTTCATTGCACTGCCAGTGCACGCTGCTTTGCAGTCAACTGATGCCTGTCTCCTACAGTTAAAAATAGAGGCTCGGTGTTCTTTCCCCCTGTATTTTTCCTGTTCTGCACAGCTAAATGCATATATTAATACAGTGGCATCCGATTAAAATAAATGATAGCATGGTATTTAAGATAAAAGTAATTGTCTCTAAGACGTCAATAAAATTAAATGACATCCTTCCCCTTCTAGATTTTCTTAAGCTGAGGATTTCCTGTGTTCTTTGAGCAATGCTTTTAATGGGTTCTCAGTTCAGTATGTGACTGTGTTGCAGATAATCATATGGGGAAGGTGCTGACTGCCCTATCAGAAGGGCACTGCTATTCCTTAGGAGACTTTGAACACAGTAGTAGCCAATGAAGTCTAGGAATTACAAACATAGTTAAATCCCTGTTTCCAAAATTAGGAACTTTTTCACATTTAAGAATATTGTTTGCAGTGAATCATAAATTTTGAAGCTATTATCAAAGCACATACTCTCTCTGTCAAAATGACTTCTTCTCCTGGGGATAGTGCATTAAATGACAGTGAAAACAGATACCTTCCATGTGAATGCACTGGAGTTAAATTCAGAACACATTACCACAACTGTAAAAATATTGCTAAAGAAGTTTTTATCATTTTATATTTGAGGATTATGTAAAAACGTAGAACTGAACCAACAACTATGACATGATTTAGGAATGCATGACAAGCAAAGGTTTAATTTCATTCATCTGAAAGGATTCTACCCACATCCCTGAAGGCCTGAAGAATGAATGTCTGCCCAAATCACGTTTTAACGAGCCATGATTTATTTATAATGTTTTTTGTGGAAACAGAAACCTCTTTAAACTTCAGCTTTTTGTACCAGTATTTAGAAAAGTGCTCTTTCTGATGCTCAGAAAAAGAAGTTTGACTGTGCTGCTCTGTACATACATGTTCATGAGCTTCATTTCACACTAACAAGCAGCTCTGTGCAGCCTTGAAGGCTGAAAAGAGTGCAGGAGTCACCCTGGGCTCACTGCAGTAGGTCCAGGCTGACCACCTAAAGCCCTGCCTTGGAAGCACTGAAGACTGAACAGTGGCTGTTTCTAAGGGTAATCCGCGACGTTTGGCTGTGGGGTTATGCTGTTTGTTGTAATCAGTAACGGTGAACAATATTGTGACACTCAATACACACAAATTTTTTGGTATGTAGAACTGTAAGTACCATCCTGTAATGGTGGTACTTGAAAACACCTTTGTTTGGCAGGCAGTGAAAATCATGAGTAAACAGAGTGCTTTAAAACACCTATTGAGCAGTCATAGATCTCTCTTAGACCACTCTTTTCCAATCTGTGGTACTAAAATCAAGTTTAGAAATCATAGTGTTGCTATGTGGAATGTCAGAATGGTAAAATAAAGAATGCTATGGTGAGAGCTGAGAATTATCTCAGCTTTCTCAGTTTGGATCCAACTAAATCTAGCAAGGTAAGTGACAGGTGATTTATACTAACAAGGAATTGTCTGAGAGAAAAGAGAACTGAAAGAGAATTGAATTGAGATAGACGTGAGTGAGAAGAATGAGACTCTTGAATTTCTCACATGTGTCTAAGCATGTCATTGTACAGACAACAGCTGAGGAAGCAAAAAGAAATCACTGCTCAAGCACAGAGGCAACTCCGAACAGTCACTGGAAAAAACTGTGGAGAAACTAGTTTAAGTGGTCTGGGCGAAACGAGATAATAAGGAATGTACCTTAACACCAATTTATTTCACTGATTGCCTTAAAAATGGCACTTGCGAATGCACTGAAAGCATCTCTCATGATACCTGTACAGAATCACAGCTCATGAACGCTGCCGTGGCACGCTGGCCGAGCTGCAGGCAAGAGCAGGGCTTGCGGGGGGGGCCGGTGAGCAGAGCCTAGCTCGGTGCCGCTCTGGGGTCCCGCTGGAGCCACGCAGCTCTGCGCGGCCCTGTGGCCACACCAACGTGGCCCTTTTGTCCATTCTCGTGTCAGTCAAATTGCCTTTGCCCGCTAAGTCTTTCCCTGTACGATGTTGAGTGGTGATGCTCGCGGCGCGCTCAGCCGGGAGGAGCACAGCGAACGTCCCCGAGGGAAAAGGCCACCGCTGTGGTACGTCTGGATTGTTGACTTTTGCTGCTGGA